>NW_027526335.1:62149900-62400111 GCF_048455015.1 Haemaphysalis longicornis | reverse complement strand
TGCCTAGCGTTGTTGTGTGCAGGCGTCCCCTAGCGAAATTCCGACAAGCCTGCTGCGAGTCATTGACAATGACCGCTGCATTAGTTTGTACGACGGCGAGGGCGATTGCCACTTCCTCCGCTTGTGTATTATTGTCGCCGGCAAGCGAGAGGCTGCAACGGTGCATGCTTGTTTTCGACGACTACGGTGGAAACCGTTGCGGACCTACCCGGATAAGACGCCGAGTACAAGTTCATTTCCTCATGTAGCCGCTGTAATATAAAAAGCAAATTTATAATGCCTCGGTGTTCTCTGCGTACAGTTTGGCATACCGATGAACATTTTGCAGCTAAATTCTCCGGCAAAGCTGTCGTGGATGGCCGACTGAAGCATTCTGCGGCGCTGGAATTCGCAGTTGCTGAAGACACGTCGGCGTGCGCGAGCAAAAGACCAAGTTGGGGGCGCCTTTTAAAATTTACCCCCAAAAGAAAACAGACTGTTTTCAAGGGGCGATTACTTATGATAGAAACATGATCAATTTAACAGCAATACGTTGTGGAATATGCGGGGCTCTTGGGGCCGACCTAGCCAGTTCTCCGGCGTAGGCCACCACGCTAGTTCCCGGCGTGTTAACCACGCAGGCCCCCGCACCTATGGCAGTCCAGCGAGGTTCACCGATACGAGAACACAGTGGGACTGTAGTGCCGAAGCACAGCCGTTTATTTGGGAACTCCCAAAGCATGCGAGCACAAAGCTTGACGGCGTTCACGAATCACGCCATTCAGTCGTGATCGCGAGGCAGGCACTCACGGCACGCGACAGCAGTCCCTATTTGAGATATGTGGTCCGCCGCAGCCGCGCTGTTCCGCCGATCCCACCCAGACCAGCTCTCCGATCTCACTTTTTTGTCTTCCGCGCGCACACGATCGTGCAGCCAGCGCGCCTGTGCAGCGCGCGGACCGGTGGTTCCAGCTGATGAACTAGCGCTGCACCGGTCCGGCTTCAGCGCATCGCGTCTCTCCCAGCGCGCACCGGCTTGGGATCGCGCGTCGCGGTTCTCCACGATTCCCACAACGTTTTCAACAGCCACCGGGATGCGTTCACAGATTGAACGCCGCATGACTAGGGAAACGTTATAGTTTCACGCGTAAATAAATGCTTCATGCCTGTAATAATACTTGGTTTCTGCCTTGTTGGTTCATGGTCCGAAAAAAAGTTATTGCGTGGCTAAACGAGAAGAGGCAAAGCAAACTACGCCACATGCGCTGCATTGAACCCAGTGTCATATGTTGTCGGTTCAAGCGAAGCGCTCAAAAAAAAAAAAAAAAAAGCGGTAGAAATTTTGAGAATGGTCTATTCATGAGTAAAAATTCTTGCACCACTTTCCCGTTTCACTGACCCTGTGTTTTCTTGACCGCATAAACGCTTCAACCCAGGCAAAAATATTTATTCTTTTAGATGCGACTGCATCTCATTCACTCGCCTTGTCCCTCCAAACGGCTTCGTTGTCCGTCCACACCCCTTCCCCATTCTCCTTGCCGCGCGAGCTGCGCTCTCCACCGCTCACCCCCTCTCCTCTCTGATAGCGAACACTCTCTCGCGAGGGTATAGTGCCTGGAATATAGTATATTCCAGGCACTATAGCGAGGGGCATAGGATTGGATTCGATTGGCTTGGCTTGGCTTGGCTTGGCTTGGCTTGGATTGTATTTGGATTGGATTAAAGTGGATTGTGTTGGATTGTGTTGCGTCATAGCCGCGCCACGTTGCGTCATAGCCGCGGCAGGGGGTTCACGGCACGTTTCACGCGATGGGAGAATCAACCTAACGGAAACAACAACGGAACCCCCTATGCGTCGCATCTACACAGGGGTTCCCGCGAGGGGAGGTGGGAGTAATTTTTCTTTGTTGAGTTAAGGCCCGTTTGCACTCGCGACGACAGCGAGCGAAAGCGACTCGCATTCTGTCGCTTTGTCGCGTGGCGACAAAAATTGGTCCTGATCATTCGACAAAAAGGATCGGCGAGCGACAAAGTGACGGAATTCCCGTCGCTTTCGCTCGCTTTCGTCGCGAGTGTGAACGGGCCTTTAGTGAATTCGTCAGTGCATTATCACATTTTATTTTTTGTTTTTAGACAAACACATGAACACGCACGATTATGCACAGCTTTTTGATTCCGTTGCTTCATCTTGTTTTCTTGGTCGCACTTAACGTTTCAACCCAAACAGCTATATTTAGTATTTTTTTTCTTCGCTGAAATGATTTAGCTGCATTCGTCAGTTCACGCTCAGTTTTTTGTTTTGTTTTGTTTTAGGCAAACGCAGAAGGCGCGCAATTACGCATAGCTTTTCGATTCCATTACATCATTTTCAATATGTCTTTCTTTATTTTTAAGTCTTTTCTTTTAATTTTCTGCGACAGAAAATGGTTGCCATACTTGGCTATCAATATTCAAATTGGACGACTTTTGTTTCGTTTGGTTATATTTTAGATGCAAAGCATCTCTTGCTCGGGGCTATGTCCGTTGTCCTTCCGGCGTCCGTCCGCACCTCTCCTCCTCTCCTTGCCAGCTGTGAAACGTCACTCTCTCCCCTCCCCCTCTCCCCTCTCCACGCTGGCTGTGATAACGTCACTCTCTTTTCTCCCCAACAGCTGTGCGCGCTCCTCCTCCTCTCCCCTCCTCGCCACTTCAGATAAACCAGGTTCGCGCCGCTGCTCCCTTCAGTTGCTGCTTCGGTCTGCGCCGTCCGATGAGCTGACAATGGACGCCAACGATTCTGGCAGTGACCCGCCGCGGTGGCTCAGTGGCTAAGGCGTTGCGCTGCTGAGCATGAGGTCGCGGGTTCGATTCCCGGCAGCGGCGGTTGCTTTTCTGGTGGAGGCGAAAAGCAAAAAAATTACGCCATCTTCCCACGTGGGAGCCCTGAGGAGATGCAAAGCATCTCGAGTTAGCACGGCTTTGCATCTTTGAGTTTGCACGGCTTTGCATCAGGGTTCCCACGTGGGAAGATGGTGTAATTTTGTTTTGAAAACTTGTCCTTTGTGCGAAACTGTTGTGATTCAGACCGGTTGAAATGAATGTTAATTAATACTAATATATGTACCCAAAACGGATGGAACGAGGCTTACAGGGCCGCAAAAGGCAGAACTGCCCATACCAATGAGGTTTGGAGCCAACCTTGAAGCGTCCCATGCATTTCCGTGGCTGTTAGTGCAGCCAACAACCCAACACATTTGTATAGATGTCGTTTAACTAGACATATCCACTCACAATAATACCTAAACATTAAAAGTGCCGACGCAAACGCGACAAAAACAACGAGATGCTGCGCACTCCAATGCGGCGGCCATTCCAGAAAGGAAAGGAACACGGAGGGGCGGCGCGATCCGTCCAGCTGCCTGGTACCTAAAGCTGTGCAAGAGCCCAAACGTACACAAACAATTTGCAATAGTTTCTTTTCTTGCTGGTGGGCGCATAAAGTGAGAACGAAAAATAAATTGTACGCTGTTGCCTTGTGGGGCCAGCGCGCGCGTCGAACTCTGGTATCTTATGTGCCGCTCGCGTTCATTAAAAATAGCTAAAAACGCCCAATACAACTGCCCTGGGTGTTTTTTGTTTTTTTTCTCGTGTTCATTCGTACCTGCCTAGTCGCGTAGCCAGGGGCGGGGGAGCTGACCCCCTCCCCCGACATTTTTCCGGCCGGCGTTGTAAGGAAGGAAGGAATAGTACAGGAAAGGCAGGGAGGTTAACCAGAATACTGTCCGGTTGGCTACCCTACTCAGGGGGGAGGGGATACGGGAAATGAAAGGGAAATAAAGGACAGCGGTACATATTAAAGGAGAAAATGAGAGAAAGAAAAGTAGAAAAAACACAAGGCGTGACCAGGCAACTATAAAGGCGGTACAAACAACGCACACAACCAGAAAATGCACAAAACTAATACGGTCCACTGATAAAATGGGCGAACTAAGGGCACTGCACTATAGTAATGTCCCTACAATCGTTCAGACAGGCCCGTGTCCTTCAAAAAGAGCAGTAGGGCTTTTATAGCCTTTTCGGCCTGCGTCGAACAGCGCCTATGGCACAAAATTGTCTGCGCCGTAAAGGGGAGGTCGTCGAGTCGGCGAAGTGTGGTGGAGAGCTGTTGCCTCGGGGTTATGAAGCGGTCACAATGGCACACAAGGTGTTCAATCGTCTCGTCGGTGGCGCACGCATCACAAGCAGGGCTGTTGGCCATTCCAATGGTGTAGGAGTAAGCACCGGTGAAGGCAACACCTAGCCACAGGCGACAAAGTAAGGTGACGTCCGAGCGTGGCACGTAATTAGGTAGGTGGCGCTGCAAATCTGGGTCGAGTAGGGTGCCTTGATGCTCGCGCGCTCCGCTGAGGGTGAGGACAGCCGCGTCGTCTGCTACGGCATCCGCCATTACGCCTCCCACCGCAGCTGGGTAGCATGCGCAGCGCGCGACCATTTGCGGTGCACGATACGTTCAGGAACAAGCGCACGTTCGCAAGCTTTTCTATTTTGCGAAGCTTAGCCAGCACGTAGTGCTGTTGTTGCCTAAAGGCTTATCAAAGGAACGAAGTATGCCTTGTAAGCTAATGGCCTGTGCCTGTGTTAGGCATCAGTGGTTGACGTAGACTTCATTGTATTAAAAACGAATCTTCTTCCTTAGGCGGGAAACAACAGACGTTCGCTAAGTCTAAACCTTTACCTATCTTCTTTGTAAAAACGTTGTTCCAAACACGCTACCCATCGTTTAAAGCACTTATACAGGGTGTTTCAGTGAACATTTTCAAAAATTCCTGAGGGTAGGCTTTTCAAGAAAAATAGGAATTCTCTTAAGAAACAAGCTGTCTGGTTCGGCGGACGTCAGCAGTTATGAGAAACATGCGAATTACATAGTTAATTAACTAAAATTGTCTAATGAACTTTTTAATTAGCGGAGTTTGGCGGTTATTGCCAATGGCGAGTTTGTAGCTACGGAGAAGACGATAACCGATCAGTTTTTAAAGCAATGAAAAAGGCACTCTGTAGAGCCCTGCAGCCCGCAAAAATCAAGTATTTTTCCGGCATGAAACCGAAACGCAGAGCACATGGTGCGCCAGAAGTGTAGTGAAAACGCCACATCCGCTGATGACGTGTTGCAGTGACTGTGTCGCCAAATTCAAGAAGGCTCTGGTGATTCCCCACGCTAGGGAATCAGCTTATATCAACGCCATCGCCTCCTGTATTTTTTCAATGATCAACGATCACCTTATACCACGGCTAGCGTTATCTTTTCTTTCGTTGGTAGGCGCAAGAAAAAAGCTAGCCATATCGCCCACTGCGCGGTCACCCGTTTCAGGAGCGTTAGTGGGCGTTGGCGACAGTTTTGTTTTTCTTTTTTCATTGTCTTGTCCACATCTGACGTGGCTACCAGTCGTTCAACATGTGAAACGTCACCATTCGTTCATTTTTTTTTTCGTCAGGTTTATCTGCTGTTCGTTCGTAATCGCTGCGTGTTAGAAAGCGCATCAGACAAAGGAAAGGTTTGTTTGCTGGGTGAGGAAGGCTTTCGCGGCTGTGGCCGCATGCTGAGGCTTCCTAGCTAGGGAAAATTGCACTTACATTTCGGATTGGCCGCCACATTCATTGAAACACGTCACCATGCGGACGTTGCGTTCGCTCAAGACTTCCAGCGCTCCTCGAACGCCGAGTTTCGTTTTTGAGCGAAAAACAACGGCAGGTTTCCTCGTGCTACAGGGCTTTAAACACCGACTTTTTCGTTGTTTTAAAATATGATGTGAAAACGTCTTCTCCGGGGCTACAAAATCACCATTTACAATAGCCACCAAACTCCGCTAATTAAGAAATTAATTAGTAGAGTTTAGTTACCCACCTAACTAATGTGCACGCCCTTCATACTACCTGGCGTCCGCCGCAGCTAGCAGTCTCCTTCTGAAGAGGGTTTCTTTTTTTTCTCGAAGAGCCTATTTTTAAAAATTTTTGAAAGTGTTCGCTGAAACACCCTGTATACATGCTGCCAGCAGCCGTACATGTACCTCAGCGTAAAAATTTCAGTATTGTGGAGCTAGCTACTGTTTACAAACAATGTTTACAAACAATTTATAATTTTATAGAACTGGCATAATTGCATATTGCACGCAGAAAAAGCGCCCCCTCCCGCCGCACCCCAAGGAATAAGGTGCCGAGCGGCATTAGTGTGTAAATATGCTGGTAAGATGAAATGTGAACTTCTTTATTAGTATTCTTGCGGAAATGATTCAAATATTTAATTTTTTGTGGTATATAAACACCTGTCTTTCCCTTGTTATTATCTGACATTGATACCCATCCCCCGCCTCACCATTTACAGGAGATACTTTACGGGCATATCTGAACACATTACATCCATACTGTCGCTCTACTTTTACGAACCCCCCCCCCCCCCCGAAAATTCCAGTGAACATGTGATTTATTCGTGTACACAAATGCTGCGCCTACAGAAGCAATTTCACTAATAAAACCCTACATGGAGAACTTGCTGAGGACTGTCGCTGACTCGCTGTTATCTTCATGACTGCATTCGGTTTCAGCCTTTCCCAACCATCCCGCAGTTTCATTCATAGTAGTTTGGTTCAAAGTAAGCCTGCAAAGAAAATTACAATTGGATTTCAGCAGACTGGCAACGTAGCGATGAATGTACGTCCTTGTCATGTAACCAAACCTCATTTATGCGCGCTGTATGATCCCCGGCAAAAACGAGCTGCGTGTGTGACAGAGAGAAGTATTTATTCATTGGAGAGGTTAGCTCCAGGGGAAAATTTTAATAATCGGATTTCACGTGCGTTTTCCAGTGAGCCGTTTCAATGAGCGCGACAATGGACCTTGCCTGCTGTTAGGGTAATAGTTTAAACCTTTGAACTGAACATTTATGCGAATAAAAACAATCACTTGACGAAGAATAAGGTTTGTGGGGCGAGGTTTTATAAAGGGCGTTCCTTGCCTGCTGTTAGGGTAATACGTTAAACCTTTGCACTGAATGTTTGCGAATAAAAAAACAATCAGCTGACGAAAGATAAGGTCGTTGGGGCGATACTTTAGCAGGCATTACAAATTTATTTCTATGAAAAGTTTGTAGCCAAGTCGTGATTTCCTACTCGAGCAGAATTTAATTATCGTGTAAGAATGACACAACACTGCGGAATAGGCCTGGGCTTGTTTTTACTTGTCATTTAAAAAGCACTGCTTCACAAGAACAAAGACGGCGGTACCCGGCCCGGCATCGTAACGCTGAACATTTTCCGCAGTAACAGCATAACTTGTGTCCAAACGTTCTCATTTCGGAAGAGGCATGCAAGTTTCGACGAAGTTGTGGAAAGCGTGCACAAATAAATATAAGTTCTGAACTCAGGGTGAAACTTTCCCACGCAGCGAAACTAGTCTGAAAGCCTCGGTAGTACTTTTGAATGTATCAGAATACTCGGGGCCCTTTACGCTGCTCCAAATATTGCCCACACGTGTGCTTTTGTAATCAATAAAAAAAAATAATGGTGCGCTAAATATTTCTGGCAGATGAAATAGCTTCGCGCTCAAAAAAATAAATGTTAACTTACGATACAAATGGATGAGGCTTTGGTGAAATGCCGCTTGTCGCGCTTGATTATCGCTGTCCAAAGAAGCATTCTTTTCGATACCCTGGGCAAGTGCTAGAGTTTTCAGCCATTCATAGAATAATTTTTGCCCTCCGGCCTGCAGCACAAGGACATGGTGATGGAAACGATCGCATAAAACTGGCGGGGAACGAGCACCGAGCGAGCAACAGCATGCGCACCAAGCGCCGGGACCCGGCCGGAGGAGTCAAAATGGCGGCCACGCTGCCGCCAAGGCCGCCGAGGCGGCACCTGCCCTTTCAAAAGCTGACACCACTCTAAGCGGGGGCGCGCGCATCGAGGCACTCTAGGGTCGAGCGAGTAAAGACGAGCGTTAGAGAACTCGGGTGTATTCCACTTAGCGAGAGTGATTTCCCGGGCAATGGACCGCAGCGACCTTGCAGCATCAGTGCGTGATAGAGGGACGCGGGTCAATCTTGCACTTGTGTGGGCGCCATGAGCCGCTCTATCCGCCAGTTCGTTCCCAGTAATGCCGCAGTGGCTTGGGAGCCACTGGAAAACGATATCATGTCTATGTCTGACTAATGTGTCATATAAGCACCGGATTTCAGCCACAAGTTGTTCGTATGGGCCGCGGCGGAGGGCAGATTGGATGCACTGAAGAGCGGACCTCGAGTCGCATAGCACAACCCATTTTTCTGGCGATTCCTGCTGGATGAATAGAAGGGCCTCCCGAATAGCTGCCAATTCAGAAGCGGTTGACGTCGTCGAGTTTGAAAGCTTAAAATAAATTTCGGTCGACTTCTGTGGTATCAAAACAGCGCCGGCAGAACTGGACGTGGTGACCGACCCATCCGTGTAGACATGGACCCGGTCTCTGTATGCCTCATGTAGAAAGAGTAGGGATAGCTGTTGAAGACCGCTAGGTGGAAGGTCCGCTTTCTTTTTTATTCCAGGGATGTTTAAGTGCAGTTGTGGCTGTGACAGGCACCAAAGTGGCGACGAGGGCCGAGAAGGAGGTGTATAGCTCGATGGCAAGCTCCCACTGTGAGCGGCAACCACCTTACAAAAAGATGCCTGCGGTCGTGTTGAAGGCAGGGATGCAAGGTGGTGATGGGGCAACCGGGTGAGTTGCCTAATGTGTGCCCTCAGTGTCTCCACTGTCATGTGGGTTGTGATCGGGTGATCCCTTGCGACGCAAATTGTGGCCACAGTTGAGGCGCAACGCGGGAGACCGAGACATGTACGAAGACCCTGGGCCTGTATGGCCTGAATTGCCTGTAGGTTGGTTTTACATGTGTTGGTTAATACAGGCAGGCTGTAACGCAAAACACCGAGAAACAGGGCATCGTACAGGCGTAACATTGAGTGCACGGAGACACCCCACGTCTTTCCGGCCAGAAACTTGAATAGCTGGACCACTGCAGTTAGCCTTTTTTTCAGGTATGAAACTTGAGGAGTCCATGATAAATCCCGGTCCACGATAACTCCCAGAAAACGGTGACTTTTGACGTAAGGAATATGTTGTCCATTTAAAGAAATCTTATACTGCGACATTTTTTTGCGGGTGAAAGCAACCAGTGCACATTTCTCCGGAGATATTTCCAGCCCTTTTCGACGCAGGAACAAAGACGTTAGCGTTGCGGCTTTCTGAAGTCGGGCCCGAATCTGAGGGCGTGAAATTCCTGATGCCCAAATGCAGATGTCATCAGCATAGATGGAGAGGTGGACGTTGGTTGGTAATGCGGTGGTGAGTCCTATCAACGTGAGGTTAAACAATGTAGGGCTAAGCACACTTCCTTGCGGGACTCCACGAGAAACAAAGTGCTGTGATGTTGGGCCATCTGAAGTCTCAACGAAAAAATATCTTCCTGATAGGAAGCTTTGGATCCATCTAAATGTCCGTCCACCGACTCCTGCATCTTGTAGGCCGCCCAGAACGGCGTCATGTATTACGTTATCGTACGCTCCTTTTATGTCTAGAAACAAAGCGGCTGTGAAACGTTTGAGTGATTTGTTGTGCTGTACCGATGTGACAAGGTCAATTACGTTGTCGATGGATGAACGTCCGCGTCGGAATCCAGCCATAGCATGGGGGTAAATTTTACGGTGCTCAAGGTACCATTCCAAACGACCTAAAACCATCCTTTCCATTAATTTTCCAATGCAGCTTGCAAGGGCTATAGGACGATATGATGCCGGGTCAAGGGGAGACTTGCCTGCTTTAAGAACTGGGACCAGGCGGTTAGCCTTCCAATCCTCAGGGACCAAACCATCTTGCCATGACTGGTTCAGCCGATACAAAAGAGTGTGACGGGCTTCTTGGCCGAGGTGACGCAGGGCGGCGTACGTCACTCCGTCTGGTCCTGGTGAAGATCTACTTCGGCACAGATGTAACGCCGCATCGAGCTCTTCCATTGAAAATGGGACGTCCATGCAGGAGTCGCGTGATACGGGGACGACGCGTATGTCCGCTTGGCTGGTCGAAGCTGGACCATTGGCGATTCTTAGGCAAAAGTCCTCCGCTACGTCGACCTCTCGGCGTTTCTGATGAAGCGCCAAAGCACTGAAAGGCCGACGTTGCTGTGTTGTTGTTCGAAGGCCCCTGACAGTGTTCCAGATGTTAGATAGAGGTTTCCGAGGATCAAGTTTCTCGCAGAACGATTTCCAGCGCTGTGCTTGTACTTGTACGATGCGACGTTGAATTTTTTTCTGTGTACGTCGGGCCTCCCGGAGGTCATGAATAGACTTAGTGCGCCTGTATCTTCGTTCTGCACGACGACGAATAGCTCTGAGATGTTCTAGCACTTCGTCAAATTCTGTAAGCTTGGGATGCACCCGGAAAGAACGCATGGAATCTTGCGCAGTGCTGGTTACGGCACTTTCAAAAGTCGAGGAGAGCCCTTCGCAGCAGAGATCTTCCATGCGAGATTTAAACCTCTTCCAGTCTATTCCTCGAATGGTTTTCCCAGGAATAAAACCATCAAAGCCCTCGATCCTCAGGTATGTTGGAAGGTGGTCACTTCCACGGGTTTCCATGTCTGTGAACCATTGAATACTGTCAATGAGACTTCTCGAGACAAAAGCCAAATCCAGACAGCTACTATACGTCGTACCGCGAAGAAATGTTGGGCTGCCATCATTGACACCGCAAAGCTCATGACGGGACGCCAGTGAAACCAGTTTTCGACCTCTTGGATCATTTCTGTGGCTTCCCCAGAGCATATGATGGGCATTAAAGTCCCCCATAAGGACCCAAGGACCAGGGGTGTCTCTGATGATTTTGTCTAATCTGCTGGAATCGAAGCGACCTGAAGGAGATAAATAAACTCCTATGAGTGTGAACGAGACATTTTTCCTCTTCACTGTGAGGCAAATGTAAAGAGAATTTATTATAACCCACATATCAGGGCGCAGCGACTAGTGATAACAGCGCTGCCCTAAGAACAAAAAATTATCCAATCAGTCTGCATGTAACATGGTCATTATACACACTGCACAGAATTTTTGGCGTGGTCAACAAGTCACTACAAATCAAGTCACACAAACTTCACCAGTGTTCAGAAAAACAGCTCATAAACTAACTCAGCTCAGTACGGCACTAGAGAAACGCTCAGGACGTTACTCCTGACCACTATAAAGCGCGTAGACCAACGCAAAAGGAAGGCTTCTTCCCCTAGAGCTGCCAACTCATGCTCCAAATGACTCATCAGAATCCACCGGACACGCCACAGCAGTGGGAACATTGCCCGCTGCGGCCGGGCTCGAAGACATGCAGCACCACGATTTTTCCACAGAACAAAAGCACCAGCGCACATCAGAAAGTTGACCAACACATCATTTGAACGAGTGTTCATTCGAAGTGTGAGTCCGAACATCCTGCTTAATACAGTCCAGAACGTTGCCGCTACACGACAGTGAAACAAGGCATGTTCTGATGTTTCAGTGTGGCCGCAGTGCGGACACCGTGCGGAACGCACAACGCCGAATCTCGCCAGACGGTCACACGTCGGGAGAACTTCCCAGCCACGTAACCATCCAAAATCCCGAACATCAGCCGGAAGTGCCGCCGAAGTCAGCTGATGCCACCGGACACCGCGTGACCTTCCTATCTGTTGGTTGTCTAATTGGGTTATTGCCAATTTTTCGCATACTATCACTTGCCGTACTTTCCCTAAAACTTAGGCTTGGCAAGGATGACTGGAGATTTCGCAATGTTTTTATAACGTACGAGTAAAATGGCGGCGGCTGCTCAGCTGAAGGACCGGCGATGTGCGTGTCATAAAATAATGACCGGGAAGTTCCCAGAAAGTACTGGAGCAGCGCCTTTCCTGGGTACTCGTCTGAGTCAACAAGGTCGATCACTGCCCGTACCGCCAGCACGCTGCTCATGGTTTGCAAACAAGGCAGACTAAAACCACCCATTGACTTGGGCAGCCTCAGCAGCGCTCGTGACACTGCTTCTGTTTTGCCCGCCCAGAAGAACGATCCAAACTTCGTTGCGAACTGTCGGGTGAAATGGCGCGGCGGTTTTGCTACGCGTGCTACATAAAAAAGCGCCGCCGAGACGGACGACTTAATTATGTAGCTTCGCTCTGCAAGGGAAAGCCTGAACTTTCCTGCAACTGCAAGACGTTGCTCCGCAGTCTCAAGGAGGCGCTTCCACGTAGTACGCGCCACTTCACCCGAGGCATGAAAAACCACACCTAGTACTCGAACACCCGTCACCCATTCTACGTCGCCCGCCAAGCCAGACGCAAATGTGCCGAAGCGCACCGCCATACTTTTTCCCTGTTCAGTCGAGCTCCAGACATGTCGCTCACCGTACTCCTGAAATAGCCGCATAAACGCTCGGTAGCTGTCCTCGTCCCGAATGAACAGGGACACGTCGTCCGCATACGCGGACACTTTAACTTGGCCTATGCCTGGCAATGGAAAGCCGCGGATGGCAGTGCTTGCATCAACACGGCGCAGCAGTGGGTCGAGACAAATGACAAAAAGCAAAGGTGACAAAGGGCAGCCCTGCCTTATCCCACGGGTGACAGAGAACGGACTACTTAAAAGCCCGTTGACAAGCATTCGAACTCTGACGTCCGAGTACAACAGCTCGAGCATAGCGACAAAGTCCGGCGGAAAGCCGTATTGGCGCAAAACTCCCAGCAAGTATCGGTGCTCCACTCTGTCAAAAGCTTTCGCTTGATCGAGAGAGATGAAGCACCCGCGCTAATCTTTGTCGCGTAACTGAACAAATCGCGCGTCAATGCCAGGGACGAGAAAATTGTGCGACCTGGTACGCTGCACGTTTGCGCTTGGCTTATGATATCGGGCAAAACGGTACTGGTGCGCCTGGCCAAAATGGATGCTACAATCTTGTAGTCAGTGTTCAGTAGAGTAATTGGTCGATACGCCTGGGGCTGCGTAGGATCCCCGCCTGGTTTTGCGATCAAGATGACACGGCCTTCACGGAAGGAGTCAGGTCGCACTCCGCGCTGAAGAAAGCCGTTCACCATGTCGAGTAGTGCACCCCGAATTGCCGGAAAAAACTTCTTGTAAAATCCAGCAGGGATACCGTCAGGCCCAGGCGCCGACGCACCGTTCAATCTTTTAACACACTGACTCAACTCGTCGGCATCCACAGGAGCACACAGCAACTCAACCAGGTGATCTGGCACGCATGGCAGCACCCCACAAAATGCGCTGAGCTTGTCCTCGAATTCCTCTGCATCCCAAGACACGCTCTCGGACGAGAAAAGGGTGGCAAAATGTCCCACGAATACCTCGGCTATGTCTTCAACCCTCGTGCTAACCGAACCATCGGCGAGTGTAACTTGTGGAACAGCGGCTAACCCAACCTCGTCAAGCGAGCCCGCTCGAATATGCCGGAGTACGGAGGGGTCCGATACAGGCCTGCCCAAGGTCTGCGCACGGCTCGCCGCTTGTGATGACTGCCGTAAGAGGGACTCGTAGCGTATTTTCAGCAGGTTGACATAGTCCCGCATCGCGAAGGTTAAGGTGCCCCCTCTCTGCACGATGCGAAGTCTCCTCAACGTGTCGTTAAGCGCGGCCGTGATACGCACCTTACGCGCACGACCCTCCTTAACTAAAAGCACGCGCCAGTGGTCCTTTAACTCATCCCAAGGGAGAGAACTGTACTCGCACAGAGCAGCCAACGAAGCCGTTAGCGCTGCAGAACTGTCCCTGTCGGTTAGCAGACGCTCGTCCATCCGCCACATCTGGTGGCAGGGCGTGCAGTTGCCAAGGTTAAGCGTTGCTAACACAGGCCGGTGATCGGAAACGCGACGAACTCCAGCCGGGAAGGAGAGGACGTCACAGCATTCCACGTAGCAGCTCAGCTCGGGTGGAAAATAGAACTTATCTAGCCGACTACCAGATTGTCCTCTTTCCCAAGTAGCGACAAACCTGTCGCCGTGAAGCTGCACCCACGCGTCGGAAAGATGGAATTGACCGATCAGGTCCTTCAACGCCCGGGCACCACTATAAGGCCGACCTTGCCCACGTCCCCGCACATCACGCCAAGGGTCGGTCACACAATTGAAATCGCCCACCAAGAATGTTGGGTAAGGTTCGAGCACGAACGCGTCCAGGGATGCAAAAAAAGAGGACGAGTCAGAGTGCTGCGCAGGTGCATACACTACAACAGCTCGCACGCGACGTGCGAGCAAGAAAAAATCAACGGCAAGAACGCGCCCTCCTATCCCGAAGGTACAATGAGCCTTGCGGCGCAAGCTCTCGCGCAGAAAGACGACGCCTACGCCCGAAGACATCCTGTCTGACAGGGTGAAAAAGGCTTGCACGCGAAAGCGCTCGCGAAACAAAAGAACGTCGCGTGGAGTACGAAAGTTGCACTCCTGCAAAAAGAGAAGGTCAACGTGTTGCGCCCGAGCATAGTGCATCACCTCCCTCTGTTTGTCCAAGTCCCGAAAGCCCTGAACATTCAAAGTAAGAAAACGCACCAGCATAAAGGTGATAAGGGCACAACCCACATTAACCTTCCCATCTTCAAAACTCACTGTCGTCGGAAGGCACGTCGACTTCGACGCACAGTTTCTTGTTATCGTCGGCATCATCGGTGTCCGCTGAGGACGACGGCAACGTCCGCTTGGACGCATCTAGGCGGTCCGGTGGAGAGGGTCGGGGAGGAAGCAAGTCGTGCACCTGGTTGATCGGGTTGACGAGGCGAGGGTCGGTCACAACGAGGGATGGGCCAGCAGTACGAGGCTCGTCAGTGCCGCCCGCATCACCTGTGGCCATCGAGGAAGACAGACTTTGCTTGGTGGACGCTGCGAGCCGCTCCAGGAGAGATGGGGAACCTTGCAGATCGGCGACCTGGCTGACAGGGTTGACCAGATGAGGGTCCGTGACCTTCGGTGTAGGCGCGCCACTGGAAGTGGACGTACTGTTGCCAGCTACAGGCGATTTAGAGGTGTGGTTGGAACGGCTCACCACTGCTTTGCCGCTCGTGCCGGGCTTGCTGCGTTCCTTCCGGCGGCTGCGCGAGCCGCTCGAGGAACCAGGGAGAGCGATGTTGTTTTCCTTTGCACGCCCTGGCTCGCGCTGAGGCTGCTCCGCGAGGTCACTGCACTCGGCAGAGCTGGAGCTCGTGAAGTGGGAGGCATCGGTCGAAGACGATGAAGTGTCTTCTTCCGCAGGTGGAATCTCGTCCTCCGAAGGCAAAATTCTTTCTTCTGCTCCATTATTTTGCCTTGATTGATTGTAATGAAAACATAACTCTTCTTGGCCAATCCCCCTAAGTGGGTATGCGCCATTTTTCGGGCCACCACCACCACCACCACCTCCGAAGGCGACAGGCAGCTCTCGTGTTCCATTTCTTGGCTATCGCTTGTCGATTCACCAATCGTCGAGTTGACGCCCAGAGCAGTACCTTCGCTTGAAGCCTCGGCAGGCTGGCTCAAGGAGGCCCGGGGTAGCTCGGGAAAGTCGCTCGTACTCTCGAGAGCCTGCTGACTGGAAGGTGCGGGAGGCAACTCAGCGAGATTGCTCGCAGCGTCCGCATAGGAGCGGGGCCGCAGGCAGTCGGCGGTGGCATGGTTGCCCTTGCAGCGGCGACACTGCGCATTGCAGTCGACGTCATCGTGGCCGTACTCCGAGCAGCGGCCGCACCAGGGGGTCTTGCCGGCGCTAACTTGGTGGTCGGTCTGGCCGCAGCGGGCGCATACCCTCCGCACACCTTTGTACTCAAACTGGGCCTTGAACCCTCGAATCTTCATGAAGTTAGGGACGGCCTTGGCCATCTCCATCTTCACGAGTCGCATGCCGGTCTTGATATGCTAAAGGCTCCTCCACGCCGGCTGGCTGACGTTGAGGACCTTCCCATATGGTCTCAGAGCTGCCGCAAGCTCCGCGTTACTCACAACGGGGTTCAGGCGGTACACTGTCATGTAGACGACCTGCGGGCCCATGCAGGCCACAGGACACGAAACGCCGTTCACAACTACGGCTCCTTTCTCGGTGAGCTTGCGAGCAGCAGCAGCCGTAGCCCCCACCGCGCAGAACTTGAACCCACCCTGGTGCATCAGGGTGTCCAGGCCATAACGACCTACGATTTCCTCGAGGGCATTCACCAGGTCATCCACGGTGACGTCCTTCGGGGCCGTAAAGTAGAAAACATGTGCCTTGGGTGGCGGCTGAACGACCTCCCAAGAAGACATGATGACGTGTCCTTGTCCAATATGGTGGTCCAGCGGTCAGTAGGGAGACGGCGTCCAGGAGGAAGGGGCTACCCCAACGTAAAACGTAGGGCCGCCCCGCTGCAGTCACGTAGAAACCAAGAGAACCGCTCACTGATGACGTGTCCTTACGGAGCACAGAGCCCCATGGCGGTCTGCACGAATCCTATCACGAAAGATGACTTGATGACTAGGCGCTTATATTTACGGGGCGAGCCCGTCCGGATCAGCGCAACTCCGACACCAGGCAAATGTATTGGTTGCTGTCATGAGGTTCCACAGAATGGAGGTTATATGTTAGTTCCCGTCGGACGAACGCCAGAACTTTACTAGAAGCATCACTAGCTGGTGACGCAAATGCTTCATATCCAGAGAGCCTGAACGCGTCCGTGGCGTTGGGTTCGCAAATGACGATGATGGGGAAATTGTTTATAAACACAAACTGTTTAAAGTCCGAAAAACGGGGCTTGAGGCCTCTTGCATTCCATTGGAGTATGGTGGCGCGTTTGACTTCATCCCGAAAGGATCTTGAATTAGAGGCCATGATGCTCCGAAGGGGCATTAAACTGTGGTAGGAGCGTCGCAGTAAACCCCAAAATGACAGTGCTGCCTGTTATGCCTGGTACGTCGTCTGTGAACAAAAACGCATATCCTTCGATCGTGCCACTTTTCTTGTTCTTCGCTTTTCATATCGTTTTTTTGTCTTCCTATTTTATTCATCGCCCTTCTCTTTTCTCTGCCTGATGTATTTCCACGGGTAAGGTAGTTGATTCAACGCATTAATTAGCAATGATGTCCAATCTTGGAACATATATATGATTCGTTTTCCTTTGCCTTTTGTCTCCGTTACTGTGACTAAGAGTGCTGATTTATGCACTTTCATTCATACGGGGTCGCTGTAGTGCCAAGCCTGTTTAACACGTCGACATGCTCAGCACCGTCAGACCATGGTCAGACTCAGTGCCAGGCAAGCGACGTCATGCACACGCGGACGCAGTCTTTTCTGCTTAGTACTGCAGCACAATCCTTCTATGTGAGAAGCATTGAAGGACTCTGGTACCAGCTAGACCCACTAATTTTGCTACGCTCATTTAGTGGCTCTGGAACCAGCACCGAAAGGTGGGCGCACCAGTTGCGTTTTTGAGGACTGATTGTGGGTTTTCATTGGGAAGGGGCTGGCGCGAACGCCTAGCCCCACTACCAAAAATTGCATGCCCCATCTACCCCAGTTTGGGGAAGTGGCAAGCTTCAGCCGACCGCAGTGCAATGGTCGGCCTCCACTTGGGGCGCCGACCATCATGACCACCGAACAGCCCAGCACCAGGTAAGTATGCCTGTTCAGCGCGCCGCAGGCGGACCGGACTTGCCATGTGCACTTACGAAGCGCCGGTGGCGTCTGCAAGAAAAGGTAAAAATGCTCATAAAAGACGCATGAACAGTAAAAAAGAACGCAAACGGACGATGTAATTTAAGGGCGCGCAAGTATCTGCTAGTCAACTCATGCAGTAGATTTAGTCTTTGCGGCATGGGCTTTAAGTGATTTACCAACATTACGGCCCGTTTTTACGTTTAGTCACTGAAACGATGGCAGCGCCACACGTACGTTGGGGTCATTCGGACATTCAGGAGGAATAAACTTTTTTTTTTTTTTTACTTTAGGGCAGGCGGGTGGCCGCTGACCTTAGTTCAGGCAGCCGCGTGCTTCCAGTGCTCGGGTGGCCAGCGGGATTCCAAGCTGGTCAGCGCGCATTCCCACTGCTCGGGAGTAGATGGAGGGGGGATGTTGGCGTGGGCAGAAAAATATGAGGGGGTGGGCGGTTAGTGGCTGGA
Organism: Haemaphysalis longicornis; assembly: GCF_048455015.1. Classification (NCBI taxonomy): domain Eukaryota; kingdom Metazoa; phylum Arthropoda; class Arachnida; order Ixodida; family Ixodidae; genus Haemaphysalis; species Haemaphysalis longicornis. The sequence goes on along the minus strand of NW_027526335.1, from coordinate 62,381,999 downwards.
GTGCGGCAGTCATGGCCGTTGCAGGTGAAGCGGCTGGGGGAGATGTGAGACAGGATGGTGCCGTCGTAGTATGTATTAGTTTGGAGACGTCGCCTAATGCGGTATTCTTGGTTGGTGAGTGGAGGGTGTGGAGGAGGGTATTCTCGGCGGGTGTGTCAGTAGTGCGACCAGATACCCGAATCGATGGGTGGTAATCGGTGTAGTCTGTCTGTCGTGGGCGTGGTGGCGTCCGGTCCGGACCCTTCGGAAGTGCCCGGCAGTGGAGTTCGCGGGCTGCAGTGGGAGCTGCGTCGTTCCCGGCGAGGGAAACGATGACGATGTTAGGAAGGGATGTTAGGGATTGTAGAAGCTTGAGGGCAGGTAGGGGAATTCTTTCTAGGAGGTACCTTCGACAGACTTGCTTTGAGCCGGTGATAATCGCGAGATAGCCGGAGATGGTTGTATGCGGTGCGAGGGCCGTAGCTTCCGCTGTAGATGGAGATAGGTGGCGGTATGTGGCGGCAGTGTAGATGGTGCCGTTGGTGTCGGTGACCTCTAGAATTGTATGGAAAGGTGAGTACGCGATGTCGGTGTAGCGGGTGTCATTGGCCAATATTTTGCCGTTAACTCTTCCTGACCTTCTTTGAATTTTTCTGGGCATGAGGATATCGTTCGTTCAGTGCTCAATCAGTCTGGTATGACAAACGAATGCCGCAATTTATTATTATTATTATTATTATTATTATTATTATTATTATTATTATTATTATTATTCTTTATTCGGAAGGTGAGACTCAAGGTCTAGTCAGGGATGGGGAAGGCGGTAAAGAAGGTGAGAGCGTCTACATTCTCTTGTGTATCCCTGTGGTACAAGCGAAAGTCCACAGGGACATAACAGTCTCTCTTGGGTGAGCCCGGCCCAGAGGAGGCGATGCCCACTTCTGGAGGGTCTTGATGTACGGCGGAAGATGGGCTCTTCTCTCTGCCGCGAGCCCCGAGCACTCCCACAGCATGTGCTGCATTGTGGGCCTTGTTGGCGCGTGACACGAGGAGCAGGTCACGATGGTAGTCTCCCTGGATTCTCGAGGGGTTCTCTCAGGTGTCGTGAGCGTCGGGGAACGTATGCCCGCCATTTTGCGAGCACGTCCTCCATAAGAGCAGCACCTGCTCTTATTTTGTCTAGCAGGATTTGGGCCCCCCTGGGAAGTCCTCCTGGCAGTGGTCGTGGGTCATGGGGCGTAGCGGCACGGAGCTTCGCCCTGCACTCTTGCTTGGCAGCGGCTCTGTCGTCCGCAGGGCCTGGGTCGTGCCGTGCTGGGGGAACAGGGTGTAATGGGTCGGAGCGGATACTTGCTTCCTCGCTCGCCCACGCGTGGGCGGCCTCGTTCCCGACGCCACCCGCGTGTCCACCCCAGTCCACCCAGTCCACCCGCACGGTAATGGATTTCGTTGTGCGAAGTCTCTTCGCAATCGTCTTGATGAGGTGGCTTGTGGATCCGATGACTGGGGTGCCACCGAGTCTTGCCACCGCCTCTCTGCTGTCAGTATATATGGTAAATTGCCGGCCCCGGTGCTCCTCCACCTGGCAGCGCTCTTCGATGTGGTCCGCCGCCAGTAGTACCGCCTCCAGCTCGCATCGCACTGTGCTGGGCGTGGTGTCAAACTGAAACGTCCGCCTCGCCCGCACTGGCCCACCTACACAAGCAACGGTAACGCGGTTGGTGGTCGCATCGACGGCGGCGTCCACGAATATGGCACCTTCTTGCAGGTCGGCTCGCGCAGCGGCGGCAGCGCGCTCCTCTATGTGGTGGTCCTTCCTGCAGACCCCTGACATAGGTTTGGGGGTGCGGATAAGCTCGTCCTCCCAAGGGGGGATTGGATTCGGTGGTGGCAAAATCGGCGAATCGTCGCTCGCCGTGTCGTTGATGAGACGCTGGATGTATGCCCCGGCATTGGTGGTAGCTCGTCTCTTTGTGTGCCCTTCGTACCGCTCCTCTATGATGTCGCGTAGCGGAGGAAGCCTCGCAAATCGGTAGAGCTCCTCGGTTCTGGTGTGCCTGGGTAGACACGTGATAGCTCGCAGGCACTCGCGGTGCAGCGTTTCTAGTAGCGCGTGTTGCGCTTGGGTGAGCTCGAAGCAAACCGCCCCGTAGTATGCCTTCGATGTAAGCACCGCCTGGGTCAGCGTCCGTATAGCCTGCGTCCCCGCACCGCCGAAGCGGTTGCCCATCCGTCGGATGATATGGAGCTGTTGCCGCCACGTAACCTTCAGCTGTCGGACCCACTCGTCGGCTCCACCCTGTTCGTGCAATGGGACCCCTAGGATCCGGATCCAACGGGAAGCAGCCGCTCGATGCGGCGACCGCCTAGATGTCGATGGCCTCCCTAGTCTGCTCCGCACCACCTAGAACGATGTACTGGGTCTTCTCTGAAGAGGCGCACATGCCTGTAGCCGTGAGCCCCCGTTCAATGGCGTCTAGTCCACGCTGCACCGCCGCTGCGGCGCCTTGACGTCGGTCGAGCCATCATTCCATATTGTAATATCGTCCGCGTATACTGTGTGCTTCAAGTGGTCGATTGTCTCGAGCTCACCAGCGATGTCGCGCATCACAAGATTAAATAGCATAGGAGACAGGATCGCCCCCTGTGGCACCCCGACTACATTGTTGAAGGTCTGTGGTTGGTGGCTGTCGGTGTTAATCTCGAATGTCCGGTCTTTTAGGAATCCTTTCACAAAATTGATGACGTGTGGGCCAGCTCCACACTGGCGAAGTACTTCCACGATCCGGGTATGGTTGACCGTGTCAAAGGCCTTCTTCAGGTCTACGGCTACAACGATGGCTGAAGTCTTGGTGAGTCCACGACGGCGCCCCACCGTGCGGCGGAGCATTCGGAGGCTATCGTGCGTACAGAGCCCTGGTCGAAACCCGGTCTGCGTGGGCCGCAAGTATCCTGTGTGGTGCTCTACTATGTAGGTCAACCGCGCCAGCACCATGCGCTCTAACAGCTTACATAGTGTGGACGTAAGCGAAATGGGTCGGAGGTTCTGCACTCTGTCAGGTCTCTTCCCGGGTTTACGATGGAATGGCGCCACTCTGCGGGCAGTTCTCCGGACTGCCACACAGTGTTCAACTCCTTTAAAAACAGGCTACAGACTACAGACTCTCTCAAGCGCACCAGCGCACCTCCGCCCTCTCCCCCCCCCACACACACACACGCGCACGCGCACACGCACACCGGTGTACGCTGCCTGGATCCACAAAGTTCTGTTACTTCTACATTCTAAAATGTTTTCTCTGTCACATGGAGGAATTCTCGCACAATCGTCAGCATTATTCACAGCCTGTAGTTTTTTCAGATAAGACCTGCGCTACACTTAACGTGAGTGCATAGGTTTGATGTAGGCTGCGCAGAATGAGCTCGATTGGCCTTACACTGGAAGCTGCAGTGTACGGGCGTAGAAAGCTGATAAGAAGAAAAAAACTGTTTATACGGCATTTTGAAGAACAACTAAACGAAAAAATACATTCACAGGCCTCTATCATTTTATTGTGGATGTCACACTCATCATACTGAAAACGTTGAAATCAAGCGAGTAATCACATGAAACTATCGCCGCATATATAATGCCTGCACAATGTGCCCGTGCATGCGGTATACGTCCCGTATCACGGGTGCAGATTTGCACCACCATCGGTATGCGAATTTTTGCAGTTTACAACTTCTGCTGGCTCTACAATGCAATATAACTTGGTTCAATTTGAGAGAACCCGCCGCGGTGGCTGAGTGGCTAAGGCGTTGCGCTGCTGAGCACGAGGTAGCGGGTTCGATTCCCGGCCGCCGCGGCCACTTTTATGATGGAGGCGAAAAGCAAAGACGCCGGTGTGTACGAGATTTCGGCGCACGTTAAAGATCCCCAGGTGGTCAAAATTAATCCGGAGCCCTCCACTACAGCGCGCCTCATCGCCTGCGTTGCGTCGGTGCGTTAAACCCTACAATGAATCAATCAAATTCTATTTGAAAGAACTGGCCTTTGGCCACTCACTCAGCTTCATTCCAGCCACAGAAGGCGTTTTTCAACCGAAGCAATGCAACAAATATTAAAATTTTTCAAATTTCGCGTCGAAGAAGCGTAATATAAGCAGGAGTGATAGGCCAGCGCTAAAAACGCCGTTATCAGTGTGTTAAGTGCTCGTTAGAATTCAAATGATGGGATCAAGTAGAACGAGAGGCCCCCGTATACAATCGCGCAATCATGTTTCTTGGCGGAGGCTTAGGTCGTTGGCCGTCAATCGCACCAGCAAGATCCTGCGATGTCAGAGAAATCGCCGGAAATTGCCCCTGCTTCATATCTTTTATTTAATACATCGATTAATCTTTCAAAGTTTGAGATAAAATGTGTATCATTGCTCTCGGTACAATGCAGCCTTTTTAATGAACCAGGAGTGTATTTTGTATTCATATAAACTACAGCGCTTTTTCTTCTTTGGAAACCTTAGCCCCCCCCCTCCCGAAAAAAATCCTGGCTACGCGCCTGTACCTGCTGTAATGCTAGGATGTCGTCTCAATTGCGTGAGCGCGAACCATTTTCAACTTCAGCGCTCCTCGAATTTTTGTTCACAAACATATATGCCGCTTGTCTTTTCCTCCATGCATGGTCTGTATTTGTTTTGTGACATCTCAGAGCTATGCGTGCGTTCCTCGTGACGTTTTTGATGTCACTGTGCAAGTGATAATTGATTGATTGTGGGGTTTAACGCGCCGACGCAACGCAGGCGATGAGGCGCGCCGTAGTGGAGGGCTCCGGATTAATTTTGACCACCTGGGGATCTTTATCGTGCGCCGAAATCTCGTACACACGGGCGTTTTTGCTTTTCGCCTCCATCAGAAAAGCGGCCGCCGCGGCCGGGAATCGAACCCGCGACCTTATGCTCAGCTGCGCAACGCCTTAGCCACTGAGCCACCGCGGCGGGTCGCAAGTGATAATGTGCATAACCTCATCGTCTCTTTTACCCGCCGAGGTGGCTCAGCGGCTAAGGCGTTGCGCTGCTGAGCACGAGGTCGCGGGTTCGATTCCCAGCCGCGGCGGCCGCTTTTCTGATGGAGGCGAAAAGCAAAAACGCCCGTGTGTAGAGATTTCGGCGCACGATAAAGATCCCCAGGTGGTCAAAATTAATCCGGAGCCCTCCACTACGGCGCGCCTCATCGCCTGCGTTGCGTCGGCGCGTTATAAACCCTACAATCAATCAATCAATCAATCAATCAATCAATCAATCAATCAATCAATCAATCAATCATCGTCTCTTTTAAAAAAAATATTAGCAGTGGCTTAGCTCGGCTATGCCAGGATATACGTAGCGGGAGCTAAGGTTCAGCTGGTTATTCTTAGCTTTCCTGGTTGTCTATGATTAGCTTGATTATCATGCTTACTGCTGCTTGAATGACGCACACACGGTATACGCATTATGTGACACATGTATATTTATCAAGCGGCTCCGGCGCAGCGTTACCAATCGCCCCCAGAGCTAAGCTGGTTCCACAGGCGCATGCCGGTGTTGCTGCGACGCACGAGCCGTCGGTTGCACACCCTGCCACCCCTCGCATGATCATCAAGTGGGCCCGGCCGGAGCGGAGGTCGGCGAAGACGCTGGGCGCGTGGGGTGTGTGAGAGACGCCGGGCAGCGAGCAACGTTCTGTGCGCCGTGCGACGTCACTGCCCCTCGAGCATGCGCAGCACGGCTCTCCAGGAGCCACGCGAAACTGCTCAACCTCGGCCAGTGTAGCTCACGCTACAAAAACTTGTACTTGACTGAATACTCAACTCCCGTCATGAGAGCCCGTCAGGAGAGCCCATGGGAGATCTCACGGAGGATTTTTCCTCCATCGGGGTACTGTAATCGGGGAGCCTAGCACCCGGGCATAACCCGAAACTAAAAGCCACGTGATCTCGCGCCCAGCCGCTGGCTGCGGATAGCGAGAGCACGCGACTAAAGCACAGTCACGCATTTGTTGATGCATTTGTAATGTACCTTCACGCTACGCGTAGTGTGCTGACGGGACCTTCGTCGATCTATTTACGCAAGTGGTAACATATCTACACACTTTCGTTTTCACCGTAGCGACCCAATGGCAATGGCGCGCGCCACTTTTGAATTACCCGCCAGATAACGCAAGATAAGTGCACACCGAATTAAGAAAGCTAAAAAATCTCCCAATAATCCACACCAATTTAAGCTCTCAATATGAGAACGTTTTGCTTTATATTGAGTGCTAATGGGTTCTTAACCAGGCTTTTTTCGTGCACTGGTGGGCTCGTACCTATCGCTAGTGACAACAGTCAATGCTTGTTTTTGCTGTTTTTGTTTCAGCCCGGGGTTTGACTGCATGTGAACATCGGAGAGCGTGTAAACATGTAATATTTGCGCCAATGGTTCCAAACTATGAAGAAAAACAGAAGCGAAATGGTTGCTGCCGCCGTCGGTCGTTACCTGAAAGGAAGGCAGTACATGGTAAGTGCGCTCTCGATCTTTGCTTTCGGGCCCCGACTATCTGGTGTGGTCATCCAGTCGCATTCCTTTGGCGCGGCAGAATCTGCCACATTAAACACGTTAAAGTGTTCTTTGCATTGTCATAAAAAATACGGAGAGTGAACCTCGCCGTGTTGTGCACCGCAGGACTGCGATTCCTTCAAGAAGGCCGACCTGAAGCTGCAGCAAAGTGTCAACGACTTTGTGTTGAACGGAACGGTAGCATCCGAAACGGGATCAAAAAATGTTATAAGCTACAGCCCTGTAAATAAGGACGCCCAGACCGTCGAACAACAGTTCAGCAGGTAAGTTACGTCGTGTCGACTCTATGATTTCAACCTACTGCATTGCCGCGTCTGAGCCATAAAGTTTCGTGAAGAACGTATGTGTGTCGAATGGTCGGGACCAATTTTCGTCGTGCGACAGAATTCCCGTCGCTTTCACTCGCTTTCGTCGCAAGTGTGAACGGGCCGTAAAGCTCCGATATCGAGCGAAATTTTCGATATAATTCGCTGAACGTGGGTCGAAGTTCATCCAGCCGTGCAACAATTACTCTTGCCAAATTTTGGAATCCCTGGCAAATAATATGCCGTCGCTGCCCTGTTATATTTCTTGCAATACTGTCAAGCCGTTAATATCCACAACTCGTGTTTCTGATGGTTTTAGCGCACGTGTGAAACAATGTTGTGATGTCAACGTTCTCTTTGCGTGCAGGTTAAAAAGCTTCGTTGCTGATGCTTGCGAGCCCTTCAAGTCCGAGCTCACATACATCTTGTTTCCAGTATTTGTGCATTTGTACCTTGAACTCATCTGCAATGGCCACAAGGCTTCAGGTAATTCACCGTTCGTAGTATTGGTTCGAAGTACGTACGTAAATGTGCACTTCGTTTTCTAGAGCTCTGACTTCTTGACCTGCAGCTCTTAAAGAAAAAAAGTTTTGGGATATGGTCGTGCAAGGTACCCTGTCGTATGCAGCAGATTTTTCTCGAGCAGGAAATTACCAGAACATGAGAAAAAAAAAATACCCCGGGCCATATCCATTAACATGAAACCTAGGGAGGGGCAAAGCATGCAGTGAATAAGCGTGTTTTTGGCGCCTTTGCGTTTTTGCCCACGGACGTGAAACTGTATGGGGTTAGAGGTATACAGGTTTGCTGTAAAAGTCTCTTGTCTTTGAAGCACGAAGCTCATTAGCATGAGGCATAGGCGAGTATCCCGCTGTTTTTTTTAGTACGCATTACGAAGCGCTCCAGTGCGAGGCGTAAACAAGTGTCCCAGTGTTTTTTTAGTACGTGTTACGTTCTAGCACGAGGCGTAAACGAGTTTTTCAGCGTTTTAGTACCGTGACTGCACGAGACAACGCTTACGACGACGACGGGAAATGCCAACAGCCCCAGCCCCTGGTTTGGCCTCTAAAACAATATTGGCCCACTCAGGTTGCTGCTTTGAATGCATCAGTCGTAGAACTTTCTGCTCAGATTAACCTTTGGCAACCGCAGTCACTTGAAAACTTTTCTGCATGACTCTTAATTTATTTTATATGTATCTGATGATTCTACTTTAAGTTCTGTTCCTGTTCATCCCACTTGTTGTATGTACTTCAATCAATTTTTTTTAGAGACTATGCATATTCGCAGCAGTTGAAAATAATTGTTCTTTTTCGACACATTTTATGCATTTTGAAATTTCGCTTGCAGCCCAGAAATTTCATAACCGCCATCGAAGCACATTTCAATCATCTGATCAGTATAGAACGATCACGGACATGCTGCCAAGCATCACATCTGCCTCAGACGTACCATCTTATCCTCATGTCAAAGAATTCAGGTGACGTGTGCCCCCCATTTTCTTTGAATGCAATGTGCACATTTTCAAGGCCAGGATAAACCTTTGCAAAGCTCTCGTAAAATAACTGAGCTGTTTGTTGTTTTTTGTCAAGTAAAACGTTCTCATTTGACAACTTTTGCATTAAAGATTAGCTTACTAAGTTGCTTGGTTTCCTAAAAGTATTTGTTTTGTTGTCTTTTATACAAGGATGGGAAGCATTTATTCTTATTGAATTTTTTGTCTCTATAAAATACAAAACGGGTTATACTCCCATCAAATATTCTCTCTCTTTTTTCTCCCATGCAGAGAAAACAAGTATTCTGTAAAGCTCTCAGATGACAGTCTCGAGTATGTTCTAAACTTCCTCAAGGTAAGCAGTTTGAGTCTCGTTCGGTGTGCAGACTGAGCAGTCCTTTCGCTTCACTTTGCTATCTTTTTTTCAGGATGGGGACAATCTCATCTTACTTCAGATCTTCAACCTCCACATTGACATTGATGGTAAGAGTGGCGCCTTTGTTTTCTCTACTGCATCATGCCTTTGGGACATGCATTGCAGTTTTCATGTGCAACATGCTTCATATCCTTGCGTTGCGTTTGTTGTATCTTGAAAATTGAATTGTGACAATTCTGGATGCCTTTCACAAAGTTAAAGGCTTAGCTTGCAAGGATTAGAAAATGTTGAGCTTTGTGTAACAGACTATTAAAGCAATTTACAAAATTTTAAACACCTTAGAACAAACTTTGCAGTTAACTCTTTTCAACACGGCGTGTACAATTGTGCACGTGACTTTTAAGAGCATTTTTGTAATTTACAATCGTCGTTATCTCTACTTGAACCGCTCAGCTAGCATTCGCATTTCCCGCTCTACGCCGGGAAATGCGAATGCTGGCTGAGCGGTTCAAGTGGGGTTCAAGAACACCTACTGAGCGGTTCAAGAACACCTACTTGACACGCCAGATGCTCGACGCGTCAAATAGGTGTTATGGTTTTACGTTTTCTATCTAGTTAAAACATTTATTAAAGCAAAACTGAAGCTGTTACCTTAATATATAAGGGCTACAGATCACAATAATGTGTGTAGGTTTTCTATTGGCTATGGATAGGAAACGATGGTCACACTTATGATAGCATGTTTACGATTCAGACATGACCTAATTTCTTAACTACTGATGAGTTCGACTTGTCTATGCTTTTTAAGTGAAATTTTGGTCGTCAAAAACATACACAGGCAGTTTCAATTTTTTCTGACAGCTACATCCTAATGCGTGTGGCAAAAGGTTAAAGTACGATACTTCGTCACGTGGCTATATAGCTTATGCATTGTCCTGCTTGCGTAAATCCCGATCCAATTGGCTGGTGCAACACGGCAGTTTTTGTTTTTTTGTGACAGCACAGGAATTATAGAAGTATCATGCAATACAACTACACAGTTCTGAGTCCACATAGGGTACCAAGGGAGGTTTCTCCGAGAAAAGTCTCAGCTTTGGGGCAAGAAGCTTGTGCCATCATTTGCTTACAAGCAATGGTTGCTGCTGCTTCCTGTGCAACTCGCAGTACAGTTTCATCATGACAAGATGAATGGGGAGACGCAGCTTGCGGGCTCGTTGCAACATTTGGGCGCAACGCCGGCAGCAAGTAAAGGCAACAGCGCCGACACGAAGACTGCATCTTCCACCGAGCACAGCAAGGATGCCCTGTCATCACTGCGCCAGGCCATCAAGAAGGTCAAGGAAGGGGCCCCCTGCATTCCTTCCATCTGCCTGTACGCCGTCAACGACCGGCTGTCCGGGTGAGTGGCACCATGCGAGGCTTAGTTTGAGAACACGGAAGGCAAATTCTTAAAAGAGGCAACTGTTGTTAAAAAAAAATTAAAGCCGTTCCACTCAATGTGAAAGCTTTCGGAAGTGCAGAGCAGTGATTCGCCATAATGGGCTGTAGTGGCTTTATCCGCTCACTGCTACCGCCCAATACGATTCAAATTTCCCACCTTCACAGTGCTCGCGCGCCCTTTGCCTGAAACTGCGTCAGCGGGAGTTCTTTTCTTGTTGTGCTTGCTTTTCCTCCCGCACGTGCCGGCGCTGCACTGCCACTTTTTTTTCGCTTACTATTGTAAGAACCAACCCAACCAGTGTTTTTTACTAAATGAACGCGGGCACTGCCGGCTAATTACGTATATTTTGCCTGGAAGTACCTGCAGTTTTCTTTGCGCTAAACAACGGGGAGAAGGATGACGAGCGTCAGCGGTTCACGAGTTTTGATTGCTTATGACTATATAAACGGATTGACAGGCACTATGTTGGAACGCTGGCTCTACTTGTATCCAGCGAGTGAGCTACGATGAGAAGGCACGGCCCTAACGTGCTATGAACTTAAAAACAGACAATTGCGCAGCTTTCTGGACGCTTACAACTCCACATCCCATGCTGTTTTGTCCCCCTCCACTGGAGCAAGCTGATAGTTGATGAGGTGGAGACGGCTGGAGTGTCCTTCCCCTCTCTCATCCTGCTCTTATTGGTGTGAAGGTTTCCTCCTCCCCCCTTTCCGTCTAAGCAAGCAATCAAGTAAAGCAGCCACATTTCTGTTCCTTGCTTAGCTGATGGGTGTCACGCTGGTTAAAATGTTTTCTTTGTGTGAATGGGACCTCACGGTCTGCCGAGGCATATTCTTACATTACTTATTCTTCTTTCCTTCACTGCGGTAGCTCATGTTTTAGTTGAAAAGGTGCTTTATGAATTTAAACAAGTCTTTAAGAGAAGCGCTGAAATCACAGGAAATAGGAAAGTACAGGTGTGTTTGCACGGGATTTCAGCGCTTCTGTTTCAAGCAGCCATGCACACAATAGCTATGCAGCTCGTTTTCTTAAAACTTTCTTGCTGCTTCATTCAAGCTAGCTTCTTTCCCTGCAATGTTTCCTTGCTGCTTCACCGTTCCTTTATCCCTACCTTCTCGTGGCTTTGCGTGACATTGGTGTTCTGTGTTTTCTCTCCTGGCTATGCCAATGGATCAGGCTCTGCTCAGCGTCCCAGGCAGATGATGGTAGCCTCTTGGCGGGTGGCTTTGAAGATTCGTCCATTCGTCTGTGGAGCCTGCTGCCACGCCCACTTCGGAGTGAGCCAACGGAAGTGGACGTCCGGAGAGTTAGGCTTTACTGCGATGCAGACCAGACAGAGCACAGCAACTCCACAGAGGAAAAGTGCGTCCTTCGAATTTTTGCTATGTCTGCATTTTCCAAGTTAAGAGTGGAGGAATATTAGGCTGAGCATAGACATTTATGTGTTCGTTGCGGTGGGAAGGGCAGCTCAAGTTTTACTTTGCTGTTTCGCCCACTTGAATATTCTTGGCAGACTCAGTAAATCGGGGCAAAATAATACGATGTTAAGCTGGTTTTGTGCTTGGCCATAAGCGAACCATTAGAGGTTCATGGGAAGTGCAAGAATCGTCGTTCACAGCCTTCTTGATTGTGGCTACCTATGTGCTGCTTCAGCACTAAGCTATAAGATGTGAAAACTGCTGTCAGTGTCTTCCGGCTGCAGTAGTTGAACTGTGTCCAGTGGCTGAAAAGGACTTGGTTTTTTCTTCTCGTCTTCCTGCAAACAGTGACAGCAAACTGCTGCAAGGTCACAGTGGGCCCGTGTATGGCCTCGATTTCCTCCCTGGAAACGAGGTGATGTTGTCTTGCTCCGAGGACACGACAGGTGAGCCCATGCTTGCTTGCCAACGTTTTCTTAGAAATGCTCCGACTTGCTCCGAACAGGTTCCACAGCAACAGTTGTAATTTACAGCCTGCGACACTGCTCTGTGATACAGTCACAGCTGTCGCAACATCACAAAAAAAGCTGTCCTTTAATTAAGGAAAGCAGCTACAAGTCATCATGAACTTTGTCTGCTTACCTGTCTGGAATAGATGGTATTCGTTGAAAAGTTTAGCGGTCAATTTCTTCGCTTGGCAACACTGGAAACGGCCACAGATATGGCCGATGCGCCACGGACACGGCGCAGCCTAGGCCACTGCGGCCGCACGCCGAAGAAAAAAAAAATTCACAGCATATCCACGGGGTGAATGATGATGAGTGGGCGAAGCTCCTGAGGGGAAATCATCGGTAAAACCGTGACTCTTCAGTGAAAGTTCGCCCATTACATCTGTGTCCGAACGTAACGTCTAGAAAGTCTCGCTTAAACCGCGCGTCGGCACCTTGGGGCTGAGCTCTCCTGATGCGTTTTGCAGACGCCTCACGAGCTCTCACTGCATCGGGGTCTGCCTGCCGATACGCGCGCTTTCTCGCCGCTTCCCGTTCTCTGACGTTTTGGAGATCCTCTTCGCGCCGCAGCCGTGCCGCTTCGCGTACGGCAAGGTCCTCGCGCCGTTGCCGTGACGCTTGGGCCTCTCGTTCTCGAACGCTGGGATCTTGGCGACGTCGTCGCGCAGCCAGCCGACACGCTTCGGCCTCCCGCTCTCGTACGGCAGGATCTTGGCGGCGGCGTCGCGCAGCTTCACGGAGCGCCTCTGCCTCGCGGGCTCGCACATCTGCAGCCTTATCCATCGGGCGACTCCGAGCGCGCGCCAACAGCGAACGGATTTTATTACAACGCTCCCCGCCATCTAGTAAACAATCCAAGAACTAAACTAGAGGTAGCCACGCCATCTAGTAAACAATCCAAGTGCATCTTTTCATCATATACAAGTACCGCCATCTAGTAAACAATCCAAGAACTAAACTAGAGGTAGCCACGCCATCTAGTAAACAATCCAAGAACTAAACTAGAGGTGGCTACATACATACGTCGAGGATGGACAGACCCACGCCTTAAGGAGCTTCGCCCCTAAAAAGACACCGGCGTGCGTCATCTGCTCCGTTCCAATCCGATTCTAAACTGTGGCGCCAACAGAGATGTTATTAATCGCACTCACAGTGAACTCAGCGCAATACTTTGTGTTCGGCGAAGAGTTTGTAACGTGAAACACAGTCGTGTTTCACAGTCGTGCTTAGCACGGACAAGTGCCGCCATCCCGCAGAGCCCGACGTAACGATTGAGTGACGGCGCACTCACACGGTTGCATGGAGGAGATGAGGGGTGCCTGATCTGCGGGCCGTGCGCACAATGTCACCTAGCAACAGAAGCTTGGCCACAGATATGGCGGCGCACACTTGGTTGGCTGCATGCATTCCATATGTGGCAGGGTGTTCCTCAGTTTTTGCTTTTATTAAGAGAATAGCCTATTAGAGCTAGCTAGGCCTAGCAGCTGCATACGTAGATGCAGAATGTACAGAAAAGGAGCCAGGGAGGCCACCTACATCTGTTTCTGAGTATTAGGAGTGGCTGTTACAACTTGACGTGAAACCAACATTCTATGCTCGTGCTCATTTGTATCACTGTATCAATACTATCCCTGAAAAGCGCATGCCTGCCAAAAGATAAATTAAGAGATCAGCGTTTCTTGCAGGCATTGTAAGTTTCCTTGTCGAAGTGCGTTTGGAAGATCACCTGAAAATGCCGCCAGTTTGGAGTGAGATAGCATGAGCAACCCATCATGGTGTCTGACTGTTCGTTAGCAACCTGCTGCCCTGGCTGCACTGCCTTCCCCTACTGTGCAGCCGTTGGTAACCTTTAACAAATTTCAGTGCAGAACAATGGAGGAAAAACGTTCACTCCCACTATCCCCTGTTTTTTAAACAGGCACAATACCGTGTTTTCGCATGTATAACCCACCCCTGCATAAAATCCACGCCTCCACTTTCAGCCCGCCGGAAAAGAAAAAAAAAATCTGCGTACTTCCTGCACATTTGATACAGGAAAGGCTGCATCAAAGCTGCTGCTCAAGCAACACATCACATACTATGTGGACAGAAAAAGCGTATATTTAGCAGGTACAACACACTGACTGCAAGGCGAAAGTCACAATTCACTAATGAAATTCAGTTTTTAGAGTGCGCTCGTCCTTGTTTTCTCTTCCTTTTCCTTGTGTATTTTGCACAATTGCTGCCATGGAAGGCTTACGCAGTGTTACTGCGTAGGAGCTTTTCTGCACAACGTGCATTGCCATGATGCTAGACTAAAGGAAAAACCCTGCGTATTATCCGCACTTCTCCTTTGCCACTGAAATTTTCACATTTTTGGTGCAGATTATACGCGCGAAAATACGGTACCTTTTTTACTTATATTCAAGCGACGGCCACCTGACACCCTCATGCCTTTTAATGGCAAGGGGAATTGTTTCGGTGTATCTGGAGTGTGTGGCTGGTTTCTGTTTCTGCAGTATTACTGTTATGGTAAGGCCACAGGCAGCATTCGCATTTTTCTCATACTATTTTTGCTCAGTGAATAACATGTAGTCATTAAGGATTGTTGGTGTTGTATAACATGAAATTCAGTGATGCGAATTTCCAGTCGTTATGTTTTCTTGCTGCGGAGCAGGTTTTTGTGTGATTTCCGGTTGATATTTGAAACAGGCTTGTAGCATACCTTTGCTTCTTTTCCCCTTTCAGTCCGAGCGTGGAACTTGAGGACACACACCAACGTTGCCATTTATCGAGGCCACTCTTATCCAGTGTGGGACATCGATGTTGGGTATGTCAGTCCTGGCTCTTTAAGAGTTGTTGCTGCACTGCCTGAACCCGTCAGCTGGTCGTGCTACTGCACACCGAAACGTAACACTTGCAGTGTGGTGTTGCCTGGACAGGCTGAGAGACTGCTGCTTCTGACTCTCTTTTTTACTGCTGATACCCCTGTCACACGAGCACTTTCAATCACGATTGAGTCGATCCAGATCGAGCTCAATCCGGATCGGGCGCTGCTACATGGCAGCTTCAATCGCGATCGGGCCCGATCTAGCTCAAACTCAATCCTGGTTTCCCAAGCGTGATCGGACGAAAGCGGTGATACTCTCGCCCCCGCTGGCTAATGGCACAGAAGGTGACAACTTCAACTAACACCAGAAATTGTATCAAATAACTTGACTCAAATAAGCATGCAGTAACATTTATATGGTTACGTATACCTACGACCGCGCGAAGTTACCAAACACTGGCCGCGAAGTACACTTTTGGCACCGTCTGGTGTACGTGAGTGCAAGCGGTGCAACTTCTCAATCGGGGTTGAAACGTGCCGTGTAGCAGCGGCGGTGTGTTGAGCGCGCTTGAAAAGTCAGTTGCACTTCACTTCAGTCCAGATTGAAAGTGCCCTTGTGACAGGCGTATTATTCAGTATTGTGCTGGTCCCTGTTCAATGCCCATTTCCCTTCCATGCTGGGGAACTATTTTGAATGTGAAAATTTCCTTTGTATGAGAAAATTTTCCTTTGCATCGCATGATTTTGATGCATTGCGAAGTGAATGTTGCTACACTGATATCGCACCTCCCAGTTCCAGCATGCTAGTGTGCGAGATGCGATGTGGAATCCTTGAAACTTTAGTGTATCTCGTTAGGCACCTGTCTGATGCTGGCTGTGGGGCATTTGCAGGCCTCTGGGGCTTTACTTTGCCACGGCGTCAAAGGACACCACGGCAAAGATTTGGACTCTGGAGCGCACCTACCCACTCAGGATGCTGGCGGGTCACAACATGGATGTTGACGTGAGGATGCCGCCGCTACTGTTTTAGTGCAAGTAGTACAGGCGCGCTGCGCTGGCCTCAATTTAGAGCTGCGGAGGAAAGTTTGACATCCACCTCATTGCAGCCATACGGCTACAAAGGGAAGCTATACAGCTTTCTCAGAAACTTTGCAGATGAAGAAAAATTCGTCCTGGTCCGGGATTCGAACCCGGCACCACTGCGTAACTGGAGCAGCCACTCTACTAACTAAGCTAACCAGGAGGCTAGTTGTTCGTAGCGCGAGAACGAATTGATCAACAACTCGAAGGGAAGGACGGGTGTTAATCGACCAAATTTAGGGGAAATATATCCAAGGTGAAGTAAGTTTCTGCAAAGGAGAGTTTGACATCTACTTCATCGCAGCCATACGGCTACAGAGGAAAGCTATTGAGCAATTTAGAGCTGTAAGAATTTTATTTTTAGATGAATTGTAAATTGGAGCTAGGTCAATTTCAACTGATGTAGAAAAAAATAGAAAATAAGCTTGTGATTTGGTTTACTCTTTGGAAGATATACAACTGTAAGGTGGACAGAAAATTATGCTTCAAAGTACCTAGCCTGTCTCCTACAGCAGTGGCTGTAGTCAAAGTGACTTGCTCTCACACTAAAGACGCTCGGGTATTACATTTAAAGAGACACTAAAGTGTAGAAACAAGTTGGCTTGTATCGGTATAGTACAGAGGCTGAAATACGAATTGCCAGCCTTATTGATTTATTTTGAAGCAAACAAGACTTCATTGGTGGTTGAACAAAATCCAAGAGAGCTACGAAAGGGGCTATCTTTCAGTTAAAACAAGAAGTTATTCAACCCCAGCGTCTCTTCAAGCGTCTCTGTTGTGCGTTTGACTTTCATGCACACCCCTAGTGCAGTGCAGAGGAGCGAAATGAATTGCAGGTGCTGTGCTAAGAGTGCTGTGCATCTGTGCGCGCATGCACTGTGGCAAAGCCAACGGTTGTGCATCACCACCACTTTATTGGAGAGGCAGAAAGGAAAAGGGAGAGGTTTTCTGTGCAGCCAAGGCTTCACAGATTCCTCACATCACAACCACCCCCCTCTTCCTCCGTGTTGCATTCGAAGTAAGATCGCCATCGTATGAAGTGGCATCCAGCAGTGTGTTTCTGCCCGCTGTTTAGTAATAGCGTCCTCGATAAGCCCACACCGGGCCTTCACCCGAAACCGGCGCTGTGCACAGTGCTCCACGATGGTGCACACTGGCATGAGGCGATGATCGAGGACAAACTGAGTGGTTCTACACTAGCGCCATCTCTTGGACTGTGAGAGCAACTCATGAAAACGTTGACAAGTTGCAATAAAACAGCTCAATGACACAGCGCTGTTGCAAACTGATGTTTATTGAAAGCCACCACACAACCTATGACCCTCACACTTGCGAAACAACGTACTCCTACTAGACAGCCACCTGCAAGCTGCTTCTCATCTTCCCAACAAAACAACGCGAGCACCTGCAGTCAGGCCTGGGCCATGGCAAAATATGTAGGCTGTTCGTGGTCTAGGCTCTCCAGTGACTGTGCGTGATACTGCAGTTGAGCAAAAAGAATGCAAAGCTTTAATAATTACTCCTATTGGCTGGCCATGCAGCCTTCTTTGCAGTAAGCGAAGTTCCTACATGGCACATAATGTTTGTATGCTTGTATGCAATCTCCTGCCGTTGTTAGCACCTGTTCTGAGCCCGTCGCATCAATGTCTGATGAATACGCGAGCAGCTCATCCTCATCAGCAACAATATACACCTGTTTCCACCTTCATACGAGTGTGTCAAGGCGCCGTCGCAGCAGCAGAAGCCGGAGGAAACCACTTTGCTGGCGCCGTTCAGGATGCATCTTGGTACTGCACCCCGGCGATCTGTCGACTCTTTTGGTGTGTGACCGGGCAACCGAAAATTGCTCCACGACGGTGTGCCCCAGTTTATGAAAGACAGATGGTGTGCACCGGTGCGGTTTATCGAGGATGAAAAGGCGCACTGGTGCGCCCCTGTGCGCATCGATGCAGATTATTGTGGATGCTACTAGTTGCAGTGTAATGTGGAAAACAGAGGCCGCCCAGCACTGTACCACCACTGGTGCTCTCATGTGAAGTCTGGCAGAGTTTCGTTTAGTGGCATAATTTTGTTGCGAGCAGTTGTCAGCGATTTTATGCTCTGCCGTCAGCACTGTTAACTCCGAAAGCAAATGGCTATGCTTCTAAAGAGATATCCATGGTGAGCATGGCTAAACACATTTGAAGCTGGGTTTGTGAGCTTGTGTGCAATAATGATGTGACAGGAACGTTGCCGGGGGCACTGTTTTCTGCCGTGGCGATAGCTCCTGCTTACCCCCGTGTGATAGGCATAGCGATGCACTGGAAGTTCGTTGTTATGGAAATTTGATCCATTGCCAAGTTAGAGGATTTGAGCTCACTGCCCTTAAAAAATGTTATCTCGTAGTGATTGCAACTTCTCTTGGGTAGCGCAAGCTCGTGAACATTTCTTGAAGCAATCTGAAGCAGTTGGAATGAACTGTCGGTTCCCCCCTGGCCTCCCTCGCAGTGCGTCAAGTTCCACCCAAACAGCAACTACGTGGCGACGGGCTCGAGTGACCGGTGCCTGAGGCTGTGGTCGGTGCAGGATGGCCGGGTGGTCCGCAGCCTGCCAGCGCACCGGGGAACCATCTTTGCTCTCGCCTTCTCACCCGACGGGCAGCTGCTTGCCTCGGCCGGTGAGACGGGGAGCGTGTCTGTGGGGGGTGAGGGAAGTGGGGGGGAAGGGACACTGCCCATTTCTTGTCCTGTGCTTTGTGTGCTTTCCTTTAGTGCTCGTGTAATACAGGGGGGGACATATCGGCGCCCGGTCAACTGAAGTGGTGGTTCATGAAGTGAAAATACCAATTTGCAAAGCAAATCAATGCTTTGTATCATAATTCAAGAACGTGCCTTATTAATAGAATGGTATCTTCGCTACGGTGAGTTAATTTAGAGCCAGCGGGTACTACAACTGAAGTGATGAAAGAGTGAGATAGTTCAAGGTGGCACACCAAAAGCTTCTCAATACAGTCAAACCCGATTATAACGAACTCAGGTAGCGCAAACCATGCTATTTGCTATTGTTATGAGGTTGGTGAAAGAGTCCTGGCGTATTAAGACTTATTTACAGGTTATATACACAAGTCACAGAAGGGGAAATCACAGTGGTAGCTGGCTTGTGATCGATAGCGCACCTCGTCTTCCTCTACTTCTCCAGCATCAGCTCCTCTCCTGCTTCATCTTCATCCCTCATACGCACGCATCCATCTTGCCTCGGAACACAACCCCCCCAGGAAAAGCACCGTCCCGGTGCTGAGGAGGAGACAGGAGACTTAGCTGGTTGTAGGACTTCAGGTGGGCGACGTGGACGAATGTCCATTTGTTGGTGACCAGAGGACCCCGAGGGAAGCGCAGGGGAATTTCGTACGTCACGTCAGTGACCTGGCTTAGCACACGGTATGGGCCAGTGTAGCACGAAAGCTGTTTTCCGGACAACCCTGTTCCGTGGCAAGGCGACCATGGGAGGATGAGGGCCCCAGGAGCATTGCTGACACTGCAGTGGCGGCAATCATAGCGAGTTTTCCTGGGATATTTGGGATTATGAGAGTTCAGCTTGGGCGGCCTGCCATGCAAGTTGGGCCTGTGTGATAGCCTCATGGGTGTATTCTGTTTGTTTTGGGAAGCAAGGTGTCCCATTGGCAACGTGGGCTCCCATCCATAGATGAGATAGAAAGGGGAGAGTCCCGTTGGGTCGTGGCGGGACGAGTTGTATGCAAATGTTACGTACGGCAATGCGTGGACCCAATCTCGGTGGTCAGCTGACACTATATATCGAACAAAAACAAATCAGTTGCGAAAATACACGCGAAACATATTCCTTTATAATGAAGTTCGCATCTGATATATCAAACTCGGCAGGCCTAGAATTGCATTGTCTCGGAGTGATAATTGAGTTGTTGATTGGCCGTGGTTGAGGTGTTGAGCCTCGCATGGAGCGACGTGACACCCGGCACTTTCCGTAACTGTTTCCGACACGTGGGACTCACGACGAAACCTGCCCAATCAGTGAGTCCAGACCGAGATGGCAGCATCAGCGAGCTGTGCGAAGAGTTCACCAACGTTCCCGATGCTGTGCCGAAAGAAGTGTCCAAGCGTCCTTCGCAGATATTCTGAGTGTCGACGACGATCTTGCCGTCATTGTGAGCCCCTCAGACACGGGCACCGTCGCCGATGTCATGGCAGCTGGTGCTTCTGAAAGCACTGAAGAGGCAGAGGATGTCGCGAGTTAAAGCCGTCCGACACTTAATGAAGCAGTCGACTCGATGTGCTCTGCCAATACTGCTTCAATATTGAAGGACATGGACTCGAACGGGTGCAAACGTTGTCTCATGCTAGTTGGTGCCGCCAAAACGAAAGTGAAAGCAACAATCACCACTTTTTTGCGAAGTAGGCAGTTAAGTAGCTTTAAATGCATTGTTTTGTGTATGGTAATGGCATACTTTATTGTGTTCGTTTCTGTATGCGGAAATGGTGGGAAGTGGGGGGGAGTCTGGTCTATTGAGAACTTGTAACAAAAAACTCATTATAGGCGGGTTTGGCTATATCGAACTATTGGATATATTGAATTAATCTCTGTGCATATTACAGTTCCCTACAACCGGGTTTGACTGTATCAGTGTGTTGTGGTGGCATCTTTGATACACACAATCACTTGTGAGCATCGTTACAATACCCTAGTTGCTGCTTCTGCGTGATGTGTTCTATTCAGAGGTCTCACTTGTACAGACTGGAGGCCATATCAGAAGCAGGCAGCCGTGTTTAGGCACTCATTATCCCACATCACACACTTGGTTGTGTCAGGTCGGGCTGAATTCTGAGTTGTGTCCGTCTCAAAAGGGCCTGTATTGAGTGATGCCATTGCAGAGGTTGCACACTACCCCTGGTAATTCCAGCTTTCATTTCATCTCATCTATGCAGAAGTTTCTTGCACTCAGTGTGAACACCTTTAAGTTAGATACACCTTGGAATTTCACCCCAGGTGGCT
This sequence comes from Haemaphysalis longicornis, assembly GCF_048455015.1. Lineage (NCBI taxonomy): Eukaryota > Metazoa > Arthropoda > Arachnida > Ixodida > Ixodidae > Haemaphysalis > Haemaphysalis longicornis. Next base: position 62,361,014 of record NW_027526335.1, on the reverse strand, counting down.
AGTTGACAACAGAGTCGGAGACGGAGACCAATTGGAAAAATAAAAACAATTTAGGATCAGAACGCAGGGTAAACTACAGGACAAATTTACCTAGTTCATTTAGTTGGCCTTCCGACAAAGAGCTGGTAGTGAAGTTTCTGTGCCAGGAGTTGCACTTGCCGTGCTCTGTTTGCCAACACTATGCTGCACTGTCAAAGCTGGGAATTCTGTTGACAACAGCACTTTTCAGAAGTAATGGTGAGGCACATAGCCTGCTTGCTCTTCATACAGCGGTGCAGTTGTTGTGGAGGAACCTGATGTATTTGTACCTCAGCTCCCCTCTTTGGTTGACACTAGCCGTTGCCTTACCTGCAGAGCACGAATTTAGTGAAGCGTTGCGCATGCCTAGGGCACATGCTTCTGAATTTGGTGCTGTGTCTGTGCACATGCCGCAGTGTCTGTGCACATGCACATGTCTCAGGGAATGATCAGCTGTGAATCACAAGTTGCGTAGTGTTACCGAAAGCTCGGCCTACACGAAGCATTCCCAAGTGCAGTCTGTTTTCATGTCTCTCACTTGCTGGTTGCATAACGGGGCGGTCTTAGTTGATATGTCTTGGTAGTCTATGTTTAAAACGCCCTGCTTGCAAGCTCCGACCGACCGTCCGTCTTGGGACCATCCGTCTTGGTGCAGGTGAGGATCGCAGGATCAAAGTGTGGGACCTGGGCAGTGCGTCCGTCCTGAAGGAGCTGCGAGGCCACACGGACTCAGTGTACAGCCTCTCGTTCAGCCGCGATGGCTCCGTGCTTGCCTCGGGCGGCGCCGAGCCCCTGGTGCACCTGTGGGACCTGCGGCGGGCCACGGCGGCTTCCTCCTCGCCAGGGTTCGTTTGTTGGCAGTTTTTTAAATCTTTCTTGGGCTACTTAATCGCAGAAATTTTGGTCTGTCTGTATGTCTGTCTGTCTGTCTGTGATTCGATTCAGCCACCCGGCCAAAGTGAAACGGAAGATGCGCAATAGGTTTATATACCCACAGCAATATCTAATCACGCAAGTCCACTGGCAATGTTCATACTTGTCAACATTGTTGAACAAGAACAAGACATTACGCAAATATAAGGCAGAAAAATGAATACGTACGTGATATTTGCAGTGTTCCTTTATTAAATAGATGCTTGATTTTCAAATGAAATACTACATTCACTGCAGAAAAAAACATTCACTCCGCCGTCGCCTGCTGTTGCCCGCGCCACTATAGCTTCTGACGGCATTTTAAGAAATCAGACGGCAACAGTAACAAAAGGTTCCACTAGATAGGTTCCACGTTCCGCTTGGAACGCACGTGGAGTAGGGCAACAGGGTTCTATAAACACGGGAGTAAGGGGCCTCGATTCACGCGCGTCTCCGCCATACGGCAGCGCTGGCATCGAGGCACCCGGCCTGAAGCAGTGGAATGCAGTAAATTTAAATTGACTTGAGTAGTCCTCTAGCGTATTATCTTGGGAGGAACGACATGGGAGAGGAACAGCATGAGAGTGAGTGGGAAAGAAAAGGGAGGCGTTTACTTGGCAGCGGCGCCAGTCGACTATCATCTTTCGTCGACATTTGCAATGAAAGGAGCAGATACGCAGCCTTTTTTTTGTTTGTTTGTTTGCTTTGCCACAGCATTTGTTTGTTGGCACAGCTCATTTGTTGCAACAGCCGCAACTTAACCGCCGTATGCCTGGCAAAAGATTCTCGAGGCATCTGTGCACCACAAAGAGCTAGACCTAACATAACTTTTTTTTGTGAAATTTGGAATAACAGAAACATTCCTAAAGCATTCCTAAAAAGCACTAAAATCTCTATTTACAAATTGTTAAGGATACTGCAGAAAAAATAATGTAGGCAGGCCTAAATGCCCTGTGTGGGGACTGTACTTAGATAACAAGCACTGCCTTCGGGAACTGCCCTGTGGCAGCAGAGACAGTAACAAAAAAAAAAAAAAGCCATCCCACTGAATGTGAAAGCTGTCAGAAGTGCAGAGCAGTGATTTGCCATAATGGGCTGCAGCGCCGTTATCCACTCACTGCTACCACCCAATGCAGTTCTAGTTTCCCACCTTCGCAGTGCTCGCGCGCCCCCTGCCTGAGACTGCACTAGCGGGGGTTCTGTTCTTTTTGTGCTCGCTTTTCCTCCCACACGTGCCGGCGTTGCGCTGCCATTTTTGTTCGCTTGCTATTGTAAAAACCAACCCAACGAGCGTTCCTAAATAAATGAACGCGGGCACTACCGGTTAATTGCGTATGTTTTGCCTCAAATGTACCTGCAGTTTTCTTTGCGTTGAACAATGGGGAGATGTATGACAAGTTCCAGTGGTTCACCCATTTCAAATGCTTATGACCGTATAAACCACTTGGCTTTCGAAGCCTCTGGGTTATGCCGCGACGATGGAACGCCGTCTGGAGACCTACTTGGGTCCAGCGAGTGAGCTACAACGACAAGGCGAGCCCCTAAAGTGCTCTGCACTTAAAACGGCAAGGGGGAATTTGCGGCACTCTTAAACCCCGAACTTGGGAGGCATTAACCAATTCTGCCTAAAGCACTGAATGGAACATTACTCCTGACTTCCCCTCCCTTCTTGCCTTAAGACGTGCTATTGGTGTAGGTTGGGTTTAGATTTGTATGCAGTTTTGTGTCTTGGCATCAACCTGTTGGATCTACTTTCACATCTTAATGGCACATTCCCACTGGCGATTTGTCTCGTCGCGCGACGGCGCGAGTCCTTGCGATGAGGCCTTGAGGTGGTGTTCGCACTTGCGATGAGCGATGATGCGACTGCGTTCAGCGCAGCTGCTTCCCGACTTGTACATACGACCTCGTTGGTGCGTCAACCATTCGAAGTCAAAGAATACGCGACAAAAGCAGGTAGAAATCAAACTAAAACACATGCTACTAACCTGGAGCAATGCCGAAAACATTTGCGGGTTGCGGGAGGAGCAGAAAATAACAAACTCAAGAAGGCTCTTTTCAACATATTATTGCACGAAGAAATGCACACGCTTGCTTTAACGCCACAACACCCGCATCACGGCCCACAAATGTCGCTTCTTTTTTCACAGGTGCAAAGTTCTGACGCCACCGAACTCTACGCATGTTTACCAGTCGCCGATATAACGATGAGGCTGCAAGTCAACCTACCGTCTCGCTGTCCACCTAGCTCTATACAATGATTACTTGCTTTTACAATCCATACACGCTTCTTCACACTGATGAGTTCCACGCTATTCGTTGATTAGTGCACGCGTACGCTGAAGCCACTGACCAAAGAACCGATGCACACGGGAAGTTGCTTGCCGGCCCGACCCGGCGGGTACAGCGATAGCGGGCCAAGCGCCTGGCCGAGCGAGCCAGCGGCGGTGGCGGCGGCGGCTCGTCCTCGCCCGCCCGCCCGCAGCGTTTGCATACCGGATGTAAAGAAATGTTTCGTTTCCGGCTACGTCAGCCTACTCCGCGGCCATGATTGGCTTACCGGTTTTGCGGGGCCGTCGTGCGACGAGAAAATTCGGACCGAGAGCGATCGGCTCCGCCGTGGCAAAACGCCGAAAAGCGACGGCCGGCTCGTCGCTTTTCGTCGCGCGACGAGGCGCATCGCCAGTGGGAATGTGCCTTAAAACGGTGTAGCTGGGGAAGGATGTACTTTGAGCACATACAACTACTACTACTACTTTGTTCTGTAATTGCAAAAGTGTGTTTGTTGCCAAGTTCCTCTCTTTGAATGAGGTGCTTGTTATTGCCGTGGTTGTGGTGGTCAACTGTCTGCTGGCATACTAAAAGCCCTGTTGTAGAACAGTTGCACCTTGTAGTCAGTTGTGCTTTGCTAATAACCATGTGCACAAGTTGAGAAAGTGGTGAACTTTCTGTTTATTTTGTAGCCAGCCCGGATGCTTTCTTGTCGCAATTTATCGCTCATGCAAGCCAGCTTGTCCCGTCGTTTTCTTGTGTGTCCTGTGTTTTCCGCTGATTTTTAATCCATTCAAACACCCATTAATGCTGCCCATCGCTTCTCAACACTTGCGCAGTGACACCGACACCAACGGCCACATGTCACCAGAGCACCTGGCGAGCTTCCCCACATTCACATCCGCGCTTCACATGGTCCGCTACGCACCCCGCAACCTTCTCACCCTCGCCGGATCCGCAGCTGCCGGCTACGCCAACGACATCTCCATTTCCTGAACCGACAGACTTGTTCCCCTGTGTGCCTAAAGGCAGTCTCGACTCTCTACCGTCGTGTCTCACGAGTGCCCAGGTGTCTTGTGCGTCCCTCCCTTTATCCCTTCGGAGTGCTTAAGAGCCCAGTTGTCACGGACAAAGACTTCGCCACAAGGTGCCTGTGCTCATTAAAGAGAGGGCGAATGAGACTTCCACAGTGTCGGTGTTGCCATGCCTCCTATAAACAGTTGTGGAACACCATCAGTGTCATCTTCAGTTGGTGGATGTCCACACCAGGAAGAGGGATTATCTGAGGGGCACTTCCCTATACCGCATCAGACCCTTACTCACTGTTTTCCATTCCCTCTGCCTTTCGGCAGTTTGGGTGCTGCCCTTGTGGCCTCCGCTGACCTCGCTCTTCGATTTAGGAAGGGTCCAACTGTCTTAAAATTTTCATTGTTCAGTTTGTCTCGAAGGTGACTGCACCAGTTTGCAAAGTGTGCGGTTTACCAAGTTTGCACGTGTTGCATATGTCGTTAACTACGCTCTGCCACCTTCCGGGCTTAGGCATGCCAGTCTTTGCCAAGCAACAAACATTCGTCCATACATTCATTCAAGGCAGCTGCTTGGAATGTGCCGAATGCGTAAATAACGTCGACAGAGCCCCTATAGAAAACCGTGTCAATTGTGTCGTCTGATATACTCGACCACGGAAACAGAGACACAGCCAAGCATTGGTGCTTAGGCTTTACACTGGTGCTTACGAGCCAGCTACCAGTACAAAGATTTTACAGAGAGAGTGCAAAGATTACGGTACCATGATACACCTGTTCTTGTGAAGTGAATGATCCAATGATACCAGGTTCGACTAATAAAACAACTTTAAACAACTGTATAAACTTCCAGGCAGCCCTGAACAGTAGTAAACAGTGGGATTGTGGGACCATTGTGGGCTTCTAAAGCAGGGCAATGGTCCTGGGAAATCGCTGCAGCTCATGCTTTAATATGTGTGCCTTAAAGCACATTATGGTTTGTTTTACTCGCTAAGAACACCCCATAGCACCACCAAGTTCCACATATTATAGTTGAGAGTGGAGTTGCAGAACATACGTAGTCCCTTGCCATTTTTATTTTCATGCAGATGTGTGGTGCTGGAAAACCTGCACAAAATTCATGATGGCATAAGAGTGTTTGGGAAGGCTCGCCTACTTCCAAGATTCAAATACATGGGATTCTGTAAGAGTACATCCCGCAAAACTGCTGTGGCTGTATCCTAAAAATAAATATATCTTAAAGTCAATTACATCATGATTGGCCTTTCAGACTACTATATACAATGAATCACTAATTTGAATTTGTGGATAATACGAACTGTGTTTGGGCCCGCCAAGCCTCCATAGAAGTCTGTGTATAAAAAAAGTGGCTGACAATTACGATACTCCCTAATGCAGAATTTAAGCATAGCTGCTGTTTAGCTGTTTCGACTGTGCAAAACATGTTTCAGACCGACATAAATGTATGGTTACAGGCCACGTTTATTCTTCACATAGTACTCCTTCTTCAATAAACACTTCTTTCCCAGTCCTTGATTGATGAAGGGGGCCTTGTGGTCAGAAACAATTGGACGAATATATGTTCGACTTGCTGCACCAATGCCTGGTTCTCAAACAAAGTCTACGCAAGTATTTCGCGAGTGGTGACAGCCCTGGGAGCCGTTACGAGGGAGAGGAAATGAGATCTTCTCGCACACGAGTGGTAGGAAATGTTCGTTTGTCTTGATGTCTACATTACACTCCCCCAATAACATGGTGTAGATTTACGGGCGGTTAATGTGAGGGGAAGGAAATGCCCTACGTCTGTGGTGAGTGCGGTAGGTGAGAAGTAGACACTCGCTACCAGCAAGCTGCTGTCCAACCTTGCGGAACACAGCTCGCAAACTTCATCAGACATGTTAATGGTTTTGATTGGATGCTGACAGACCTGTACGCAAATATGAGGTCTGTTAGAAAAGTATCCGACCTTTGGCCGAAGAAAAAAAACTGGCATAACTGGAGTGTAGGAAACCTAATCACCCTCAAAGTAGTCTCCTTGAGACTCCACACACTTCTCCCAGTGGTGCTGCCATTGTTGGATGCATTCCGAGAAGGCCTCTTTCGGAATGGAGTTTAGCTCAGCCGTCGTTGCTGCCATAATGTCCTCTCTTGTCTGAAGTCGCGCTCCTTTCAATGACCTCTTTATTTTGGGAAACAGCCAGAAGTCGCAGGAAGTCATATCAGGAGAGTAACGAGCCTGTTGAACTACAGGAGCCTGGTTTTTCGCCAAAAAAGTCTGAATCAAGTGCGAGGAATGTGCAGGAGCATTGTCGTGATGGATGCGCCAATTTCCTGTTGACCACAACTCCGGTCTCTTACGCCACACAGCATCACGCAGGCGATGGAGGACAGTCGTGTAGTACTCTTTGGCGATTGTTTGACCCTGTGGTGCGTACTCACAGTGTACCACACCGTGGGAGTCAAAGAAAGCAGTCAGCATCACTTTGGCGTTGCTGTGCACTTGGCGGGCCTTCTTTGGTCGTAGTGACGTGGGATGCTTCCACTGTGGTGACTGGGATTTGGTTCCCAGGTTGTACCTGTACACCCGAGACTCATCACCAGTGATTATGGTGTTCATGAAGTCGGGGTCACTGTTTGTGGAATCCTGTGTGAGACTTCAAAAACGTGAGACTTCAAAAACGAAGTTGCTTTTGCTCCGCCATGAGCAGCTTCAGCACGAATTTCGCCGCAACTCTCTTCATGGCCAAATCTTCGGTCATAATGGAATAGGCAGAAAAAGTGTTGATGCCCACCTCTTCCACAATTGCTCGAATAGTCACACGGCGGTGCCACATGACCACAATGTTCACTTCGGCAATGACCTGGTCATTTCGCATGTTGATGGCCGACAGGAGCGTGGCTCGCTTTCCACTGATGTGCGGCCGTCTTTAAACCGGTCGTACCACTCCTTAATTTATGTGCTGCTCATAGCATCATCACCGAAAGCCGTCTGAATCTTCCGAATGGCTTCCACTTGGCCGTCACCCAGTTTCTGGCAAAATTTGATGCAGTAGCGCTGCTCCAGTCGCTCTGTCATTTTCCTTGCAACAAAAAAAACCAACGAGAGCACTGCGCACTACCTCACTGTCAAATGCTGTGTCCCAGTGACTGACGCTATCGGCAGGCGGGAAAAAATTCACGCATGCGCTTGAAGGTTCAAGATCGACTCATGCAAGTGCGCTTGTTTCATATCCATCAGGTGTTCGCAAAAAAAATATGGTCGGATACTTTTCTAACAGACCTTGTAGACAGCCACTCCCACCGCTCTTTTGCAGTCTCGGCGAGGCACATAACTGCTGCTTCAGTGGCGCGCACCTCTGGATTCTGGCGTCAGCGGTGCTGAGCGGCTCATTTAGCTACAGTGGCAGGCACAGCATTTCAGTCGTCTCGGAAGTCATTGCGTCATCGTCAAACGCACAATAGCCCGTGGCTATGTCTCGCGCGGCTTCGGCATACTGCCTTTTGATTTCTGCCTTTCAATTTCGATTTCGGCATGCTGCCCTCACAATTTCGCCATACTTTCATCCTCCGTTTCCGCACTCGTTCTGTCTCATCTGTCTTCGGTGTCTTCTTCATTAACTCGGTTAATACAAGGCCAACAGCACTGCCAAACCATAGGAGCGGGTGTTCAAAATCTTGCGCCCTAAAAGTCAGTTAATTTGAATGCGAGTGGCGTCCGCCACGGACAATTCCAACTACGCATTACCGCAACCGGCAGCTTGGGGCCTTGCCCACGGGCAGTGGAACACACCCGTGACCTATACGAGGGGCTGCGTCGCCTATGGAAGGCAGGGAAGAACGCAAATAAAACATCAATCCAATGAAAACATATCTAAAGCTCCCGTGGCAGATGTTTTGAGAGAAGTTTTTTTGTGGACTACATCGATGTTCAGAGTGTGGGCCGTGCTGACAGATGGCACCATTTCTGAGGGTAGAAGCATGGGACCTGTTGCTGCCAGTGATTCCAAGGATGGGGCGGACAAGGTACCACTGCGGCCCATCACTCTGAGTAAATGACCGGATGGAATGCCGCCCATCCCTCCTTCAATTTTGGAGCATCCACGAAAGGGAAGCCTTCCACTGAGTTCGCTCGTTAGAGCAAAAAGTGTTGGTTTTTTCCTTCAAGGATAAAAGGAAGGCTTAAATCGCGGATTTTTCCAAGCATTCAGTTGCTGTTTTTGTAAGGCTCTTATTCATCACTTTAATTCGAAGTGAGGTGGCATCCCCATGCAGTTCGAATGAACAAGCTTTTACTGTACAAGTTCTGTGCCTAGTTTTATCTTGTTCATTGCTGTGGAGATTTAGAAAAACGAGGTATAAGATGAGTGCCACAATACTATTTAAGCCTGCCAGTCTCTCAAGGTAAGAAAAATGGTTTCAAAACGAGATGTAATGCTAATGTCCCAAATCCAGTGAGAGCATACTTGTGCACTACAATAAAGTTACAACAAAACAGAGTTTCATTACTCAGATTAACTTGACATACACTAAATTGCAACTTAGAAATGGTCATAATCTAATGTTGCGCACTGTCTTGTCGCAACTACAACGGCACCCCAGTTTCACCCGCATTGTGCAAACGTAATGCACCTCTCATTGTAACGCGCACAACAAAGCAAAGAATTCTACACATTTCTTGCACCCACTCGGGGGCCATCAAGACTCCCCCATCTCTCTCACCCTTCTCAATAAGCTTCACTGTGCTGCTCTTTGGGTTGCATTGAAGTTTTTGCTAACTCATGTTCTTGCTGCCACAGCAGTTTTCACACTTCGGCATGGGAGAGGGTTTACGTTGCCTTTCCGTAACGACTTTCCGCAACGTTTCCTCAAATTTCCGCAACGACGTTGCTGCCCTGGCAGTCAATTCCGGTGCTCTGCTAAACGAACCCGCAAGTTTAGTATGCAGATACACACATTTATTTTATGCCTTTTTGAGCAACAGAGAACAAGTACTGTTCATCCTCAGATGCCCCTAGATCCCATGCTATTTCTCGAGTTAATTTTTTTCATAGCTTGGTATCATAAGGCTAAGAAAGCACAGCTTTGTAGCAGAATGGAGGGATGGCGTATATGGTGCCAGGGACAAGCTGCAACAAATGGCTTCTACAAACATGAATAACGTAGTGCTATGTATCACCCATGACCTGTTCATTCATGTGTATGAAGCCACAACCTATCGAACCCATTTAATTTCAGAAAAACAAAAACATGCCTATTTTATAGATTTCTTATGGTTTTTACACTGCATTTCGGTAACGTTGAGATGGAAAGTGCAAATATGGAAACATATTCAAGTTTGACAGTTTTTATCATAAAGTTTCCTTGAAGCAAAATTTCTAGTATTCGTTATTTGAGTTTTATTACCACGATATACAAAACTATCGAATTTTAATTTGGTTGAATTTTAAATTTAATCATTCGCACTGCCTCTAAAATAGAAGCATAACCCCCCAACCCTTCCCCAACCTTTGCCCCCAACCTTCCATAATGTGCTATATGCAGACTTTCGTTCACATTGGCCACCCGCTGCGTGCGTCGGCAGGCCAATTTTGAGCAGGCTGTCCTTCCCATCTCCACTTTTTCAAGAATACCACAGCACCTCTTGCAAAAAAAAATGCAGAACAGCTTACTGAGGCCAAGCACGACACAAGTGGTGCATTCTTAAGCCTTTATTACACACATTCTTCTCTTCTCGCCTTGCCAGGCCCAACATGAACACAGCACACTGCACGCACACGCCTGCAGATCTCAACTCGACAGCACATAATCACAACAACACACGAACACCCACCCCGCCCTCATTTTGGAAGCTTTGTGTGGCTCCTGCAAAACAAACGAGAGGCACGCAAGACAATAAAAGGAGGAGCAAGATTAGAGGATCTCTCACCAAGAACAGCACGGCTACATTCTCTCCTTACACAAACAACATACTAATACACTAACTGCCGTTGTCCGCAACTTGCAGTGCGGACACTTAGTTTCCGAAAGATGGGCCACCTCGGAAGTCTGTGAGCGTTAATGAAGTGACTATGCCTCGGGTTCCGGGTCGTTACTTTTTCGTGGTGTTTGTAATCCTAATTTCAGAAAGGAATCACTAAAGCTTTTTTTTTTTGGCCTCCCTGACAGGTTTCTAAGCTAAGCTGGGCACCATCATATGGATTCCCAGAGCATTCTTGTGAGCACCAGCACTGAAATGAAAGTTGGCGGGAAAAGTGAATTTTGCTGCAGTATAGATGTGTGCGCGATTCTTCCCCTGAGGAGCCTGATCTGGAGCAGATCAGCATTCAAATGTACAACTGGTGTACCTCTTTTTCAAGCTGCCCTCATCTAAAAAGACGGCATTACGACCCGACAGCTGGACCGACCGTCGACTGCCAAAGGTCCAGAAAGTCCACACTAATCAGTGCTGGCACATTCGTACCCCCGAATAGAATAGTGTCAACAAGAGTTGCTTTTTCGCTTCAAAAAATAAAATTTAAGACGACTCGATCCAACAGAAATATTTTTCTTCATTTCAAGCGCTCGTCCGATGACCCAACAGTTGGGCCAACTTTCGACTGTGCCCCTGAATAGAACAACGTCAACAAGAATTGCTTTTTTGCTTCAAAAAATAAAATTTAAGAAGACTCGATCCAACAAATATTTTTCTTCACTTCTGGCACTCGTCCGATTTCGGCCCGAGAGACTCAAAACATTCACTCTATTTCCGTTAAAAGGGTGGACAACTTCGTTTTCACACCATTCAAAAAAGTTGGTAGCAGCTCAAACAGAATGCCAACCTTCTTACAAGAGGACTTTGCTAGCTTGCTCAATGACTTGCCAGCTCTGGACTAAAAAAAAGCTCTCAGCCATAAAGAGATATACAAAGTACAGAAAGTAAAACGAAATTGTGCTGCCATGGGTATGCACCAACGAAGCAGCTGACACGCATCAAACAGAAAAGTGGGACCCCCAGAATTTTGCGGGTCGAGTGCTCGTTGCACCTGACTACATAGGCAAGCACAACGCGCGATGTAGATTCTGGCATCTTTAAATATCATTTCCTTTCTTTTTCTACACGATTATCTTTCCTTTCAATCTTTTTTTTTTTTCCTCGGTCTGAAAAGCTGGAAGGGTGAAGGAGGGTTACGACGTTCTGCTTTGCAGCACTGGTAGGTTGACTCTGGTGGCATTGAAGCTCTTACAGTCTGTACAGGGGAATTTCCACGGCCAACGTCACTATCTCTTGAATCGTTGTTTCATGAACTTGAGTGTTTTCTGCATTAAAGGTGCATGCTTTGGTTCTGAAAATAAAGACAGAACAAGGTTTCCATTTATATCAGGGTTTGTATGGGCTTCAAAAGCAAAAATTCAAAGGTTTTCATGGACTTTCAAGGACCAGAAAACACATTTTCAAGGTCCCCAAGGTTTTATCTGGGATTATTTAACTTTTTCAACACAATGCAAAAATTTGGTTATCGCCCAATACCTCAGAACAATGCACATTTAGATAGGCGCTATGGGTTCGTAAATGCTCCCCCAGCTTTATTTTTTATTTCATACTTTGTATTTAGAGGTTTTTCTTGGTGTTTTGCTGAGGCTGTTTGATTTCAAAACTTAGTTAATGTTGCCTGCATCTCCTGCTTTGTCAGCAAGAGTTGCTGCAAGGCAGGATGAACTATGTGCACGTCCACCATTTGCACGTAAAAGCAAACGCAGCTGGAGAGTATGAGGCACAGCAAACATGCAATGAAAGGCCGTCCACAGACTAGATGGATCATGCAAGATAGAGAACAGAAGCCGGCTTTCACAGGATTGTATCGTGACATGAATTCTATTGAGGAGTGCTGCTCCCAATGTTGCCTCGTAATAATGAGAATCCACAACTCGTAATTTCACGCAATACACTGAAACTTGATTGTTACAATGTTTCTTTACATTTTTAACACCTAAAATTCACAACAAGCACTTTAAATTCTTGTGAAAAGATAGGGCCATTGGTTCTCTCCAGAAAAATCAAGGGTTTTCAAGGACCCTTTAAAAATTCCAGGACTTTCCAGGCCTTGAAATTTACACTTCTAAATTCAAGGGTTTTCAAGGTTTTCAAGGACCTGTGTGAACCCTGTTATATTCACATAAGGTCTCAAAAGTCACTTGGCAACAAAATTGCACGGGAAAACTGCAGCAATGAAAACAACCGCTAAATTATAAGCACTGGTCACACAATGGAACTGCCAAATGGGCCAGATGAAAGTGTGACTACTAAGGCCAGGTGTCGAACCGGAATTGGACTGATATTTTTTCTGGAGCTTTACCCGAACCCAAACCTTTACTTTTTAAAAGCACGCTGAACCCGAACCGGAACTGAACCGAAAAATAAACAACGGTTACCGGTTCACAGTAAACCGCTTCGGCCCTCCGTTTTGCATACCATCGGCTTAGTGATCATCCACGGATTCTTACCCTTCAGATCAATCGCAACATTATCAACGGCATCCCTATTCTTGGTTGCAACTTGAAGAAGGAAATACACACCAATATTGAAATCGTATGTTTCTGCTGGCTCCCTGCAGAATATCCCACTATTGGCTGTTTGCAGGTGATATAAAACATATGCTTTGCGCTTCCAGGCACAGGTCTCGCTGTGACTTTACGACCATTGTACATCAACACAAAACGAACACTAAAGCAACGAAAGAATAGGTTTTAATGATTACCTTGCTCAATATTCTTACTTTTATGTATGCCACAATAAAATCAATTCTTCTTAACCTGTTATACTTCGTCGGCAGGGCAGCGGTGTCTTGTGTATTGGCCTGTTTAATGAATTGATAAACAAGACTAATTTCATCAGAAAGGGGCAAGAAATCTTGGGTTGCGGGGGGTGGCGACAAGGCCATGCCTTCGGGGAACCTCCAGCACTCGTGTCAAGGCCCAAACCTGGATTGCTCTGAATTAGGTAGTTGCAGACCTCTAGGAGGAGGTGCACTAAATCTTGTCTTTTGGCTTTAAATACAGAGTATTAGGGTGAGTAATCTCCTGAATAAATCAATGGTAATTTTCAGGTGGCACATCTTTTATTAGCTTAGAGCTGCCTCCAGGTGGCTTGCTGCATATTGTTGAGGGATTTATGAGGGGAGGATATTTATTTACGTCTAGGCGGTAGTACGTAACTATCTGATGGTACATTTTCATGCGTTCCTTGGCTGATCTGCGGGGGAAGTCACCCACCACATCTCGGCTGACAGAGAAGACTGCGCATTCAAAGAAATGTGCAGGGGCAGGGAGGCCACCACACTGCTGCACCGCGAAACAGCGACCCACACTCTAAAAGTGCCTACTTGTCACATTTCAAAATTCCTGGGGATGGAGAGGGGTACATAGTGCTTTCACACTGTGATATAAAGCCGCCTGCATTACTCTTGGCAAAGTGGCACCCCACAAATTCACTTCTGTAAAGATGTGAAGCCGACTCTATAGAGGCTCGCTGCATAAAATAGCGGCTGGAAAGGGTGTTTACGCATTGGTAGACAACTGTTCGAATTTCTGTACCATTTCTTGTAGATTGTTACTGGTATAAAAACGCAGGTAGAATTAGCTTTTCCTGAGTGTGAAAGCCGCCTAAGTTCGTGATTGGCGCGATTCCCCTGCAGCTTATAGTTGCACGCTCTGCATGGGAGTTCAACGCAACCATAAACGCAAAATAATCCGTGACCCTGTTTTATTTGAAAGTAATGGTATTTGGTAACGCTCCCTTTGCAATACTGGTCCCGCAGGACGTTGAATTCTTCAAAAACGATAATAAGCATTAAAAGCCTTCAAGTTTGACCAATGTCAGCGGTGAAGTAATGTGGGAAAATAAATTTATCACGTATTTAATTTCATGTTAGCAATAAAGAGGTATGGTAAAACAAGATGGTAGGCACCACTAAATCTCATAAACCTGATTTCTAGCAGTGGCTTTGGTCGACGGCTGCAATCACATGGATAAGTCCCTGTGACGTCACAAGGGCTGTGCAAGAAAGTGCCTCTTGAACAGCAACAACTTCATTTATTTTCCCGATTATCTGGCCAAATTGTTTAAAGTTGCTATTATGATAGACATCGTTGCTATTGAGACAAAGCCATCTTTTGTAAGAACCAAACACGTATTTTTGTGGTCGCGGTCCATTTGAACTCCAAACTTAATTTTTTTTTCACACTTAGCTATAATTAATCGTTCTGAACCGGTTTGCAAACCAGTTCAGGCTTGTAAATTCGCAAACCGGTAAGTTCGCAAACCGGTTCGGAGTGTAATTTTGTCGAACCGGAACTGAACCGTAACGAAATTATTTCACCCGAACCTGAACCGTAACCGAACCGGTATTTTTTTGGTTCAACACACAAAGGTAAAGATGGTTTAGAAGTCTATCAAAAAAAAAAAGAGAAATTTCACGAGCGTATCAACTAATCGACGGGATGGACAACTTATGCGAGTAGCAAAATGCTAAAACTCTTTACAGCCAACCGTTCTTCTTCATCCTGTTTGATTATGACACACATAGACAAGTCAAGGTTGAGGCAAGACAAAAGAGAACGTAGGTCGAGAGAGCAGCCTTTATGAAAACCTTGCCAATTTGAGTTTGATTCACTCGACGTTCAGGGCCACGCACCGAATGTCGGCGAGACTGCATTTATTTTCTCACTCATCTGAACAGTGTAGGGTTTTAAATTCGCCTCCCGACTTGCTCCAGCACAGCCTGGCTGATGAGGCGAGAATTTCAGGTGAGAATTTCAACTCCACAAGCCATTCACCAATCACCTACGAAGAACATGAAAAGAGGGGTACTCACTTTTGGGAATAGCAGGAGTGTTTGGTGGCGGCCGGCTGACGGGAACTGCGCTGACGTTTGGAGAAGAGGACAGGGGTCGAGTGACCAGACGGTCGGCAGGCCGCACGGGCACAGCCGACGGAACACCCGTGCCGTGCTTGGCTTGCTGCCGGGCTACGTTCCGAGGCGGCTTGGCCATCGAGTCCACGTACGCCAGCTTGGTCTGACGCACTGCGAGAACAGAGAGTTTTTTAACTAAACTCTGGAGCGTTCTTGACGCGCTGTCTTCACTGACGCGGGCAAGAAATGTAAATACAAGGGATAGCCCCATCAAGTCAAGGCTAGACTTGCCTGGAGTTGCCTTAGCCATGGAAGCAGAGATGGTGGCCGTCAACGACTTGAACTTTTGTTCCCGCTCGTCGTACTTTTTCTGAGAAAGAAGAAAAGGCGAATTAAAGAAACAGCGCGTCATAAACCTGACAGACCTTCAAGGCACGGCCATAATTTTGGAAATCACAATTTTCCAACATGCACCAGCACAAAAATACATTTGTAATACTCTGCCAGAAAATGCTGTTGGTCAATGCTATCCTTCAAGCAAACACACGAAGCTTGATCTTCCACAGATTGTGGCTCATATTGCTTCTGATCATCTCCTGCCATTCTTTTCTGAACCTTGGCTGCACTAATGCATTTGGATAACGGGGCCCGGTTTGATAGTCTAAGTGCGTCATGCATGTTAGCCAAGCCAAGCCAAGGATTCGCCAAGGATTTGCCAATAGCCAAGGACATGATGCCTGAGTGCCAAGATCACTTGTCAGTGAAAGTGGGCACGCTTGCTGAGACAGCCAAGGTTGCTAGAATAAACACCCTCATCATGCAGTTAGTCAACCATAACAGCAGTGAACGCCTTGATGGCTAAATAAACGAAGGATACCCAATATCCCCAAGGCAAAACACAGAGGACATAGGGTTAGTTTTTCAGGTGAGACATCAAAAGATGCAGATTAGATTGAAAAGTATAGCGGAAGAGGGGGGGGGGGGGTGTAAGTGCAATACAAACCCATCACCTTCACAACCCACCTTGCCTTCATTGCTGGCTTTATAAAGCAGTTACAGGGCTTGAGCAGATTAGCTGGCAAAGCATCATTTAGGAAACAATAAATAAAGCTGTGGACTCTCAACATATCAACTGAATCATCTTTGAAACAGATATGAGAAAAGAAATTGAAAGAAAAATTTTGATGAATAGTAGTAGTACAACACCACTCGCACTGTACCAATAAAGTGTGAAAGAGAATAAACCTTCTTCTCTTTGAAGTTTGAATGCCTTACACTTTCCTTGCTTAGTACTTTATCCTTCACTTTACGTATACCTAAAGTCATCTAGGTATATGTAAATCCACTTCGCGGATTACAGTAGTTGATGGAGCCCAGGGATTCCCACACAACATGAAGAGCTTCGATTGCAATCAAACTAAAACTTTGCATTTTTCAATTACAGGTAAAGCACCGTGGTACTCCATGTGCCTTCAGTATGAATGTCAATGGAATTGCAACAAATTTCTACACAACATCAAACTAAGCGAGTGGTGGTTACTGCGTTAATGCCAATTCTACTGTGCGGTCAATAGGCTCGGCATACAACATGTGACAAGGCCGTCGCAACAAAAGATGAAGACGATTCCGGTTTGCTGAAAAAGAGAGAGAGAGAAAGCAGAAATCACGCTCGCCTTCACGGTCCCTCCCCATGCGAATACAGACGAAAAGTGATGGCATTTTTTGGCATTATGTCTAGCACTGATACCCCACGTCACCTGACGCATGGATTTCGCGACTTTACATCCTCCTCCACAAGTGCTTCTCAGAGAATGACACACTGCGTAGTTTTGTGAGGTCAAGAGAGTGAGCAAGGGGTGCTTACACATTCGTAAATGAACAACAAGGTTCATGCTGGTTCATATGGCAAAAAATCAAGGGTTTTCAAGGATGTACTCAAAATCCTCTGCACAAATTTTCAAAGATCACATTTCCCGTAAGAAATCTTAAAAAAGAAAAAAAAAACGATGTAGGACATCGTCTGAAAAGAAAAAAAAGTCGCCGCAGCCAGCCGTTAAGCAAAAATGAAAGCTTCGGCTACATTTCTTTTTTCAATGAACTCTCATGACTGCTAAACTTACATGGTATGAGTACTTTTAGTGTGTTACAAAATGCAAACCTTTATTTGCTAAAGAAGATCAATCAAGTAGCAAACATTCATCCAGGCCATACCGTATTTTTGCGCGTATAACCCGCCCCTGGTATATAATCCGCATCCCTACTTTCAGCCCACCAGAAAAGAAAAAAAAATCTTCGCGTATTGCCCGCACATTTGATACAGGAAAGGCTGCACCAAAGCTACTGCTCAAGCAACACATCACATACTATGTAGACAGAAAAAAAGCACAAAATTCAGTGGTTAGAGTGCACTCGTCCTTGTTTTTTTTTCCTTATCCTTGTATGTTTTGCGCAATCACTGCCATGGAAGGCTTACTCAGTGTTACCAGAGTCCTTCAATGCTTCTCTGGCCATGAAACTCCCGGCCAAGTTTCGTACGGGGACAAAGGCTACCACGAGGGGCGCCACCGCAGATCGGAGGGCATCGGGCGGCCGCCGCTGCTCTGTAGCCAGACCGGCAGACGGGAACGCAGTAGCAGCACGTCTGTTCACGCCAAATTTTTTCGTCACTCACAAAATGATACGTCCATTTCAGCGGCCCACGACACGTAAAGCGAAAGCGCACTGCTGATAAGGCGCCAAGCGTCCGTTCCCGGCCAAACGTGCTCTGACCACTTCCCCTGCTGCCCTCCGATCAACACCAGCGCCGCGGCGCGGCCTCCCTGGGCAGCGCACGAAGCTCTCCCATAGCGTGACAGCGGAGTTTCATGACCAGAAAAGCATTGAGGGACTCTGGTGTTACTGCGTAGGGGCTTCACGGCACAACGTGCATCGCTGTGAAGCTACACTAAAGGAAAAACCCCACGTTTGCATATTTGCACCCCAACTTTTCAATCGAAATTTTTGCATTTTTTGTACGCGTGAAAATACGGTACATATTCTTGCATTGCTTTTATGCGAGGATTTTCAAGGGTCTGCAAAGATTTCAGGACTTTCAAGGCCTAAAAGAGAAGTTTTATAAGTTCAAGGGTTTTCAAAGACCCGCACAAACCCTCAATTATGAAGCTTAAACTAGTAACCATTTTATGTGTAAACACCTGTTATTAAGCTGGCTGTCCAAAAATGAAGAGGCACACTATGCGCTGCTCAAGAAATGCAATGTACTTTTCAGTGTTCTCTATGTCATGCCTTCACTGAAATGGGCTGTCTACATAACGGCAGTAACGAAATGTTATGAGTGGCCACACAGCAGCCATAGAGTGCTCTGTGAGGCTATTTCCTTCTATCCAAATTTTCAGCATCTTCTTGATTTGCTTGTCTGCTTTCTCACAAAGAATGCACTGCTAATATTCTGCCATGCCGGGACAAGTGTTGCTGGCTTGCACTTTACCAGATGCGTGCCTCTCGGCCATCCTTGCCATTTGCAAAACTACGCTGCCCACTGCCTCGTTAGTTAAGGATCATTGTGCACAACCAGTTAGCTCTAAACTAAGCTGCAATTATGCACAATGCACCATCACCCAGCAGAGAGGAAGCAAGATCTGTTTGCAACATTTGGACAGTCAGGCAAAACCATAGAACAAGAACACGGCAGCAAGAAAAGGACGCTTCCCAGGGAGGCCAGATAACGTCACAAGTGCTTGGCCTTGGATAATCCAGTGGCATCTGTCGCGGGAAATGAAACTGCGCGGCTGCAGCGATCGGCAATTTACTGCGCAACCCCGGAAAGAATTGGAGCTTGCAGCTACTATCGTTTCGTCCATCATTATTGTTGTGCCACCTCCCACTCTTGCTTGGGCCATTTTTTTTGTGGCCTGCAGTATTATATATATATATATATATATATACACACACATATACAAACAAACAAACAAATGAATAAGTGAAAGAATGAATGAATAAATAAATAAATAAATAAATAAAGTGCCACTACTCTCTCCTTTGCCGTCGCAGCTATGAAGCTTCGTAGCCCACATTAGATTTTAATGCGACATTATTTGGTCGCTCTCCTGTGCTGGCCCCAACAAACCGTTATGCCTCCTGTATACATTCTTGCTCCGTAGGCAGAACTAACCATTCTTTTTATGTTCATGCCCACCAGCTCATGTTCATACTCCGACAACAACCCCAAGTTCAACCAAGACGCCAAAAAAGCATGCACCGGCCTTGCACCCAACGCCGCTCTACTCACAACGATGGCGACGATGATGATGCCTTTTAACGCTGTGTACCACTTTTTGCCGGAGAACCTTACCATCTTAACCTCAGTGTGGCTATTGGTAGCAGGCTTAATTAAGCAAATGTACTTCTGCTCTTATCAGGTTACAGCTGTTCTGTATCACCCTCACCGCTACACTATAATTTGGTGCTGTGGAATTGTGGTGCCACTGGCTAATGCACAACCTTCCCCGTTTTGCTTACCCCACGACAAGAGACCCTGCAATCTGAGCAAAGGGCACAGATATTGCTCTATGTCTCCCCTCAAGGAAAGCTATGTTTCACAGGAAACGAACACCTGTTATCAATTAGCCACACCCGTTTGAAGTTTTGATGTGCATGAAATCGAAACTGACCAGGCTCACGCGGGCTGGGCACACTGTTTGGGCGCGGCATAGAGGCGACACACAGTCCAGGCAAGGTCAAAATCGCGAAAAGGAAGCTGCGAGGAGAATGGCAGGTGGATGTGACTACAAACTGATCCTCCTACAGGAAATGACCAGTTATGAACAAGACAATTTAGGGTGCTTTTTGTCTTCTTTGTTTTTCCTGAGCTGAAAAGTAAGAAACTCGCTTTTGAGGTGGGCTACATTTCTTCCCTCGAAGGCTGTAAGAAGATAAGATTTATAATAAAAGCCTGAAATTTCACTACATCAGTTCACTGCAATGCCTGTCCTAAGTTGCAATGTCTGCTCCGATTCCGTTAAGCCAAAGGTGAAGCTGCTACGCATGCAATTTATGCCTGCTTTTTTAATTAAGGACAAGAATAACAAAACACGAGTTAAGTATTTGACCACTGTTGTAGTTGAGACGGTATTTTGCTGTAAGGTTGGAGGTTTATATTTTCCCACAGGCTTACGAATGTGATCGGAAGAAGGCGGGGATGTTTGACTTTCTCAGGCCCTGAATCCGTTCCCCCGCCTTATACTACAAGGGCCTGGCATAAAGATCAGGAAAGGTATACAAGACACCAGCCATAGCAGTAACCTTGCTATCTCAAAGGTAGCACCACCTTTACATGTATTTGTTTTTTTAGCTGACATCAATTTTACACTAGATACAACCATATTTACGCAGTAATTTAGGATGAGAAGATAACTGGTAACTTCCGAGAGTACGCAGTGGCTCTATGTACGAGGGCATGAAGCATGACTGCGTGATGCCCATGTCCGCTGCATCACAACGTACCAGGTACACCTCCCGCCAGGTCTCCCCTTCCTCGGGGGTACAGCCCTTGAACTCACGGATGCAGTGCGCTTGCCACAGCTCGTCCGTGTCCTCAAGCAGGTACTGGGGAAGGGGAAGAAGAACAAAGAGGCATTGGGATGGCAGTCGAAACCACGACAGGACACCGATCTCAAAATGGCGACAGTAAAAAAAATTACAGCCATTCCACTCAATGTGAAAGCTGTCAGAAGTGCAGAGCAGTGATTCGCCATAATGGGCTGCAGCGCCGTTATCCGCTCACTGCTACCACCCAACGCAGTTAAAATTTCCCGCCTTCGCAGTGCTCACACGCCCCCTGCCTGAAACTGCGCCAGCATAAGTTCTGTCCTTTTTGTGCTTGCTTTTCCTCCCGCACATGCCGGCATTGCACTGCCACTTTTTTTAGCTTACTATCGTAAAAACCAACCGAACGAGCGTTCCTAACTAAATGAACACGGGCAATGCCTGTTAGTTATGTATATTTTACCTCAAATGTACTTGCAGTTTTCTTTGAGCTAAACAACAGGGACAAGCGCATGCAGTGGGCGAGTTTCGAACGCTTATGACTATATAAACCGTTTTGACTTGCGAAGCCTCTGGTTTACGCCGCGACGACAGCCACTACAACGGAACACCATGTGGCTCTACTTGGGTCCAGTGGGCGAGCTACGACGACAAGGCACGCTTCTAAAGTGCTCTGCACTTAAAAGTAACAGAACACGGGGAAAAGTGCTACATACTTGTCTTGACTGCAATACTGATACGATATGGAGGAGATTTTCTATGGCGGGATGTTCTTTTAGGAACAAATGAAGGACATACAAATGTCAAACTTAACTTCACAGGAATTTAAAAAAAAGTTGGGGGGATGATGAGGTATGTTACAATTTTCAGCGGTGGTGATTGTCTCATCTGCTGCAGCTCTACTGCTTGGGCTACATCTCTCGCTCCCACACTGCAGCAGCTTCTTCCAACGTCGATTGCAACATGCAAGGAAGAAGAGGGGGGCAGTGCTGTGAATAAATGCACCTGGTGCATTGTGCACTATGATTGGTTAGGCACGTACATGCATATGTCTCCCAACCGGTGAATTCTCCCACCTTTCACCCTCACTCTTTCCCCTCAAAACCAACGTTTTGCCCTCCTAATGATCATTTAGCTCCATAGCCTGCCGTACGATTGTCGACAAAGACAGCGAAGCAAAAAAGGTTCTCTCAACAGTTTTACTTTGGGAACCCTTATATGTTAGTACTCTTAAAAAACTATTAACTTTGATTTCACTTAATTTGACTGTTTGTAAACATTACCGGGTTACAGGCGATGCAAAGCCTCAAAACTTCTTACTAAAGCTGACACTGCGGAACTGTGAGATGTGACACGACAGAACTGGCAAAGATTTCACTACGGTGGCGTGAAGATTCACTGAAGAAAGGCAGGAGAAAGTAAGAACACGGTGGTCTGTCACAAAAAATAAAATTAATGCTCTTTTTTGAATGATTTCTCTTTTTTGAATGATTTCAATTTGCTTAAACTCGCACGGTATAAAAAGGCGTCAAACAGCAAATCTAACTCGGACACAGATTGAATAAACAGTCTGTACGTTGAAAGCTTGGTTTCAATACGAAATGGAGGCTACTGTGCTGTGGAGCTGTTGCTGTTGTTCCTGTCCAATTCGAAATGTTTGCCGCTACCTGTAGTATTTATCCCCAAATGGAAACTCAACTCACAGGGTTGTAATCTTCAAGTGTGTAGAGCTGCTTGGTAGTACACCTCTCCAATACTGGCTTCAGGATGTCGTACGGCACCCCGCCCGTGTACGCCATTCCTGGGGTGGGGGCACAGGAAAAAAAGTGAACAGCATTAACCTTAAATCGAACCTCATTACAAGCATCAACAGATCACAGGGAACGTTGATCTTAGACTTACCATCAATGTTGTCTATGAGGACTCGCATGCAAGCTTCAAGTAACGTGGGAACCTCTGCAAAATAAAGAGAGAGAAGGAAAGTGTTTGGAAGAGTTAGCAACACTGCTGCGAAAACCTACAAAAACAAAAGCATACAAAAAACTCTCCCAAAAACAAGAAAATCACTTGCAACTTTCTAAAATATTGCTGTACAGCCACAAAGGAGAGAAAAGAGTTACTGCAAAAGTTTGTGTGTGTAAGTACAGAGTTGTCTCTTTTCTTGTTTTATTTTTGAAGCACATACATCGGAACATGTCGCAGTCAATAGGAATTTATGTGCCACAGAATTCATGCCGCGTTTCTTGGATGGTGGCTTTTTCCCTGAATAAGCCCCTTAGGCTACTGCTCTTGCATTAACACGTCTTTTTTGCCACCTAAGAGGCCATACCATGTCAAGGACTATATTCAATAAACACTCATAACACGTACATACAAACTTCAATAAAAATCACCCGCTCAATATTTTAACTTCTCAAAATCAATTGCTTTACCACAATTTCAACTGTTGCCTGTAGCATGTAAGATTCACTCTGTGTTCTGCCCACTTCCCACTCTTATTATCTTTTTACGCAAAACACACAATAAAACTGGGCATTCATCCTAAAAGGAAATGGGGTTTCACATAACCTGCAGCCAAAAGAAAACTGCAGGTGCTTCACAGCAAAGCCAACCTTACACCTGTAAACTAAATGGAATCACTGCACACACAAGCCTAGAACATCACATGATGGGTTGGCACAATTTCAGATGCACAACCACTCGCAGGCTGATTTCATAGATTTCTTTTTCTTCCCCGAGAAGAATTGGCAAAGCTGCCCAAACGAACGACAAGGCGATCAGACTAACTCACTTTTTACACTTTCTACTGATTAAGCTTAGTTTGAGGTTGGGTGAGCTAAAAACGGTACAATCGACAAAATGTGGAGTAAGCTGCCCATACTTTTGTCTCACTGTTTGCACTAGATTTTCAATAACACACACCAATTTCCCAAAATAAACACATTGAGCAATGCACTTATCAAGGTGCGCCTTTAAAGCTCTAACAGACAACTGTGCCCAGTAAAGTAAGTCAAATTGGATAAGAATGCGTGGGCAAGCCATTGGTGCTGCTGACCCACCTGGGAGGAATGCGTTGCGACGCCCAGAATAGACAGCTGTCCGGTCTTTTCGAGAAGACGTGAACAGAATGGCTTCTTCATTTGTCATGGCTGCAGAAGCAAGAGGGGAAAATACATTTACAATTATGATGTGCCAATCTAACCACAACCCAAATCAGGGTTATTTTTATAGCTAAATCCAAGCATGAAATAAATACAAAAGACTAGACATCAGTACTGCAATGAAATAGGTTAGAATGAAATGTGCACACAAGTTTTGTTTTTGAACATCAAGGCCTCGATCTTAAAGCGAACTCATATCAAGGCCCAACCATAAATAAACAAGGGCATTTCTTGAGCTAACCCCTCAATGGCTTTCTTAAAAACGCCTAGAATGCAATAAAACTGGGCATTGCAATTGCCAATCAACGAGGCCGATTTTGAATAGGTGGAGTAGTAAAAGCATCAACTTTAGCACTAGGTCACTTTTTGATTGAGTGAAGGGTTTAACGCGCCGACGCAACGCAGGCGATGAGGCGCGCCGTAGTGGAGGGCTCCGGATTAATTTTGACCGCCTGGGGATCTTTAACGTGCGTCGAAATCTTGTACACACAGGCGTTTTTGCTTTTCGCCACCACCAGAAAAGCGGCCGCCGCGGCGGCGAATCGAACCCGCGTCCTCGTGCTCAGCAGCACAACGCCTTAGCCACTGAGCCACCGCGGTGGGTGCCGCCGATGTCAGCTGATGCCAACGAATGCCATGTGACCTTGCTATCTGTTGATTGTCTAACTGGTTTATTGCCAATTTTTGACACAATTCGCTTGCCGTACTTTCCCTAAAATTTCATTTCCGCAATATCATGTCTGGGGTGATAGGAAACGGCTGCCATCTCACTTTTCTTGGGTGGCTTTGCCGGCGGCTCGTCCAGGAACCTGTGGGGCAGAGGTTTGTAGACTGGCTGGATCTCCGGCAACATCGAGGACACTTCGTCCCGGTCCAGAGGAGCCAGGTCGGGCTGCAAGCAGGCGCAAGAATCAGAGCCCAGAATATACCAGCAGAAACCACAGACACTGCTGGCACAACACTCCAGGACTTGACGGTAGCTTTACGGGAACATCAATCTCAGTACCCCATCTGATGGCGAACGCCTCACTGTCCAAAGAGGTGAACGAGCCCTTTTCCCCAACCCGGACAAGAACCTCTCTGGCGCAGAAGCTCAAACGCTGAGGCAAATCCAGACGAACACTTATCCCAACAAATCCCGGCTATACAAAATGTTCCCTCAAACACACACAGACGCATGCAATAAATGTGGAAACCCTTCCAACTTATTTCACGCAACATGGGCCTGCCCTATCATCTGGCCTTCAGGAAACAACCCCACAAATACGGTCGTGCTATGGGAGGCAGCTCTGGCCAGCTCCGACTTCGGGATTCAGAAGGACTTAATTCTTCGAGCCCGGAGAGGAGCAGAAGAGTCTGGGGCCCTGGAAGGAGGGCACCAGCCCTAAGACAATCGCGCCACCTCCTTTTTTCCTAATAAACGTTTCATCTCTCTCTCCATCTGTTGACACTGTAGCAAACAATTGAAAATTTCAAGTTTGGGGGGTTTTACACATCGGTGCTACACCTTGTGTATGAGCCACACCATACTAGCGAGCTCTGGACTAATTTTGACCACCTGGGGATCTTTAACGCACGCCGAAATATCAACACATGGGCATTTCTTGTAGTAAACAATAGCATAACACTACGGTCAATGATCTCGGGTGTCCGATCACTCAGAACTCCTTCAGTGTGGAGCAGTGCAGAGGTAATTAATTGGCCATCAAGATGATGCAATGCTTACAGCCAAAATAATCAGCTGATGGTACCGCATAGTTCTTGAGTTTTGAGGCTCATTCACATTAGTTTTCAGTGGGCTAGCACATATTTTCCAACTTTGCGCTATCAACTTATGGTGATAAAAGTGCAAACTTGCCTCTGTGCCCAGAATCCCGGCGCTCATGACGCCAATCAAATGAGAAGCGGACGGAAGGCAGCTTACCTTGCGCAGTGCTTCGGGCATGAGCTGCTCTTTTCTGCTGGCATGTTTGTGGCTCTTGCTGCTGCTGCTGCTGCCCCCCTTGCTGCTCTCGCCGTTCCTCGAGTGGGACGACTCGGCTGGCTTGGAGGAGTGATGGTGATGATGCCTGCTGTTGGCATCTCGGGAGGAGGATGAGGAGGAGGGAGGAGCAGCAGCAGGCTCAGGCTTGCTGGGCTTCTTGGCGGGGCTGATGGGCTGGGGCTTCTTCTTGGGCTTGGGTATAGGCACGGTGTCGTTCAGGCCCAGGCAGGCCTCGAACGAGGCTATCGAGCCGTCCAGGCCCCCCTCGCTGTGGCCGGCCTTCTTCAGGAGCTTCTTCATCTGCTTTTTGTCCACCTTCTGCTCAGGGCTCTTCTTCGGGGGCGACGTCTCCACCTGGGCAGGCATCGCGCGGTCCGTTCATCCCCGACATGGATAAGCCCGCAAAAGGTGAGATGAGCTGTATTCTCAATGATAAACCAGAAATTAGAGAGAAGGCAGTACAGTAGCCGACCATTTTTTTGGGCTATGAAAATCTGGACTTGCTAGATATTTCGGACTTTCCCGAGGAACCTCCAGTTGTCCCACAGGAGTAATGACTCCCAGATTTTTCAGACTGCTCTGATTCAGACTATTTTTCATTCGCCTTCAGGTCCGAAAGAATTTCAGACGTTGGTGGAAAGGTAGAGCCACCCACCCATGCATCCAAGTGAGTGTAAGCAAGCCTACGCTGGGCAAATCGTCCGCCTCTCCGCTCACCTTGACAGGAGAAGGTGCGGGCTCCTCTTCACGTTGGTGATGCCGCGATGACTGGTGGTGGTGGTGCTGGTCGGAGTGCCTGTTGTGGTGGTGGTGTGCCGCATCACCGTTCTGCTCGTGGCGGGAATGTGTGGGCACACTGTGTACGTGACTGGATGTCTCCACCTCGATGGAGTACGGCTTGGACGGGCGGCTGGCCTTCGCGGGCGGCCCGTCCTGCTTGCTGTCGCGATGCCTCTTGGATGGGGCCGACTGCAGCGACTGCTCTGAGAACTCCGCCGTGCTGTCCGAGACGACCTGGAATTGAGAGGCCACTCGGGTTCAGGAGCTCGCCGACATTCAGGGAAACTCGCATAACGAGCGAAAGCAAAACTGCAGCTTGTGAAAAAGTGGCTGGCACACGACGAATAGCAACGTGGTGGGCATGCGTACTGCTGTGTTGTGTAATGTAGTTCTGTTCATGTCACCAGGTGGCGCACAGTGCTAAGGTGGCCCATTTCCATTGTCATCATCAGTAACCGCAGCCTGGTTATAAATATCGTGTAACAACAATAAAGGCTCTCTCTTCCGTGGGTGCGAGGTGGCGTCTGCACCTCTCTGCCACGTATGGTGACTCGGTATTGGCCACCTTAGCACTGTGCGCCACCTGGTGTCATGAACAGAACTACATTACACAACACAACATCCCCTCCTCCCAAAAAGGGGCAGCACAACGTTACACAACACAACACGTACACAAAGGAAACTGTGCTGTGGCAGGTTTTGGTTGTTGAACAGGAAGGAGACTGCCTGCAGCCAGAAACTCTCAGAGATAGGCGACCAAACATCTAAATGTTAGGTATTTATATAATCAATCAAAATGGTGCCTACACCTGCTGGGTACGTATGTATGCTGCATAAATGTCAAACAGAACAGAATCTCTCTCTCTGTCAAACATATACACACAAATGCACAAACACACCCCACACTCTCTTAAACATATGCATATGCATGCACAAGCACAGAACGCACAAACAAAAACAAGTGTCACACAATGGCAGGTTACCGCAAAGTGAGGAGTAGAATTTACTTGACGGTAGTCCCCACAGGTGTTAAAAAAATACTCTGACATTATGCAGTCACTACAGCTTTGGAATCAAGACAGAGCAAACGATGATGGCAGGCAATGTTAAAAGAAACACAGAGGAGTGCACAACAGCTGCATCTAAATTGCTTGTATGTCTATGCAAAGAAATACATATGTGTGCGATGATGGGCTAATAGTGGATGCTTCGCATCCACAACATATCTGCCTCAAAGCACGATCTGCACACCCTGATACATATTGTACTGTATAAGCTACGAAGCATTAGAGAGACAGATCACATACCAACCTTACCAGACATACCAGTGATTCACTACAAAATAGTAGCAAAACAGTAAATCTTTACATAACTCCTGTCCACGCTCTTTATTAGCCTGTTTAATAAGGTGCATGATGCCCTGACGATCTGACATAGAAATTAGCAGTACGTAAATACTGCCTAGCATTTCTGCTGAGCAAAAACAAGATCAGTGCACATACCAGCATAAAACAACAGAAAAGCTGCATGCCATCCCAGCCAAGAATATGCTGGTACCACAAACGCAAACATGCATAACTTGCCATCCAATTAAAGTTTGGGTATCTGACAAGAGGCGCCACCCACAAATGAAGTGATGATAGCTTACCTGTTTCCAGCCGCTGATGATGGACCGAGCAGTTTCCCCGACAACACCATCGTTTTTCTTGAGATGATTAACAGTTCGCCCTATGCCAGTTTCCTGTTTTCAGCGAAGGCAACAAATACTGAATTTAGAGAAGGGAAGCGTAGCTGCTAGCAATTAAGAGTATCGCAAATTTTCGCGCTTCTTTTTCTGCATGCGTAGAAGCAGGATAGTTGCACGCAGTATTTGTACGTCGTTAAATTTCTCGGACGTCAATTCTTTTTAAAGTAATTACTTGCAGCATTTGACCATCCTGTTGAAAAAACCGGGGATGTGTATATTTCACTCACTTGTAATAGCGTAAGTGTCATAGGAACTCTTTGCAGCTTCCGGAGGGTTTCCAACACCTGCGCAAAATTTACACTATTAAAAACTGCGCTTTCTCGCATCATCCGCACCGTTGTTAGACGCGTACTTTTATCGAAAAGCCGTCACTTAGTTCAAAACGTAAGAGTTACGTTTACAGCGACGATCAAGAGTTGTGTTCGAGTGTCTACACAAACACGCCGCAAAAGTGCCACAGCAACTGCGCCTTTAGAGCACGAACAACGTGAAATGTGGCAGCGCCTCCGGACGCAGATTGTTTAGCCGTTTCCACGTCGGGACTAGTACAGTCCGCAACAAGCACCGATTCACTGGATCGGAGGAATAACCAGCCAGATGTTCGCGGCCTTTGAAAACTTTAACCCCTCTGTCACTCGTCTTTATTTCGCTTCTACCCCGCGATTATGACCTGCATACGCATAAGCCGATAGCTGACGTCTCTTGTTTATCAACGACGAGGCCGCTTGCTGCCGTTGCTCAGGCTTTCCTGGGGAACGCCGACAACGAAGCACGCCACCATTGCCTTTACGAGACTAACAGATCCTTCCGAAAAAGAATTAGAGCAAAATCCGTGGGCACTCGCCTTTTCATCGCTCTGATTTCTTTCTAGCCGTTTACCGTAGTGTAAGATTTTTTCCTTCCAGTCGGCCATCTTGCCAGCTGATGGGCAGCTGCTTATGTTGCTAGCACGGACAACGCTTGGGGCCAAATTTGGTACATGTGTCGGTTAGCCGTTTAGCTACTTCCGAACGGTGGCTTGTTCAACGGCTCCTTTATTGCCTTTAGCCGCTTCAGCTCGCGTCTGCGTGACGCGCGGGAAATTTAAACAAGTTTAAAGCGAGTCATAAGTCTTCATATTGTGAGGTTTCACAGCAAGAGCGTCCCACAAGGCGGCAACGTTCTTTACTCCTTTTTTTTAATTCGAAAATGCGCCGAGTGTGGAACTTAGTGCGCGTCTGCATGTTTATGGTCTTCATTCATTGATTTGGAGACGGTATTTTCGTCTATGGCAACCGTAGCTATGGCATATGAGTTCTCTTGGAGGGAAAATCAATGTGTGTCACGCGGTCGCACAAACCGTGTCCTCACTCTGCGCCGACTCTCCTTGCACACTGACCGTCAACTTAATCGCAACGAGGCCGACTCTCGGTGTTTTGCTGGCCCTTCAGCCTGTCTTCAGTTCAGCCACGTATCCGTATGATCCCGTTACCGACACAAGATACTCTTCGCACGGCGAGCGTGATACCGTGCATTTTGTCTACATTGCCACATAACTGTAAACGTTAGTAAACCTGCCGTTATTGGTGTTTGTTAAAAAGATAACGCAAATTGTAAACTAATTGATCTGTTTTAAGCGCACGGGGGAGTAGCTTTTCGCGCGCTCGATCTATAACGAAGCGCCTGACTTTTTTATATAGGTCATTAGGCCGTGAAGCTGAGTAGAATTCATTGCTCTGGTCATGTCAACGAGCGCTTAAAGGAGCCACATGAAGCCGTACACAATGGTACTTCCGTCCACGTAAGTTTGCATTCGTTGTATTCCAATGTCCCGTGGCCCAACACTTTTTGAAGGCCTGTATAGCCGTAATTTTTTTTAGCAGTTTCTTTCTGGTGTATTCGATTCTCGTGGCTGATGTATTAACCGCTGTTTGCGTACTTTCCTTCGCAGCGCCCTGTTCGGATCTTCCTTCGGCAGCATGTTCCTCAAGACCATAGGGAACAGCAACGCTAGCCTTTTGATGATATTGGTGTTTGCCTTCGTGGTAAGCATGAGAAAAACTTTCTGATGCATTCTGGTTGGTTACATTGCAGTACATCTTGCCATTTCCCAATAGTTCAGGGAGTTAGTATTTGATTCGGTTCTCGTCTAGTGCGAAAAGTTAAAAACAATGTTTTGTCAAGAAGAACACCGCGCCATCGCCCAGAGCACAAAGGTAATTGAAAGGCACGCTGGCTGTCTTACCGATCGCACCTACACTAACGTGCGCAGGGGGTGGCCAGGGCAAAGCGACGCGTCACTAGCGACCTGGCTGCTTATTTGTGAAAACAAAATTTGCAAAGTTTTCTGCAAAAAATCGCTGAAATATTTTTTTTAGAACCACTGAAAGGGTAGAGAGAAAGCTACAAGTGTTTTGCGTTGATATTCTATTTGTCCCAGGACACCAAATGTGTTCCACTCCGCGTGATGGAGTCATTATTTACGTAATTAATTAATTAATTAGCACTCCTGCACGTCACAAATGGCAAAAGTAGTACTGGCAGTAGAGAGAGCGAGCGAGAGAGAGAGAGAACTCTTTAATGTTGACCGAAGAGATCAGCTCTGCTAGCGGCAATGCGCTTTGCTTCACCAGATGGGGATTAGTACAATGCAGTGAGGCGGTTGTGGGAGATTGAGAAGACAACAATGAGAGACAAAGCAAAAATTAAATATACAGAAAAATTATTTGAGACAGATAAAAAGAAAACATATGATTCGCCTCTCAGGAAATATCAATTCTTGCTGACATTGGAAATATGCGAATAGCAATATGACGAACCACGGAATAGCCATCACACAAAATGCCGTTTTCATTTTAACTGTTGTTCCCACCATGCTATGCGGAAGCACACGAGCGTTCTACTCTGGCTCAGAATACGGAAAATAAGTGTGTTCTAAGGTCGCTAGCGCCGTCGAAAATCTGAGCGAATTTCGAACACGATAGCGCATCGTCGATCGGACTAGACGACAGTAGTTCAATGAACTTGAACAGTTCGAGTAAGGTTTCGTGGTTCTATATAATGCCGTGAACCATGCATTGAGTTTGTTTATTTATGTTTTGTTTTTGCCGACTGGCTGCGCCGGGCTGTGTTATATGTGTTATCCGTGGGCCAAGCGAAGCGCGGGTTCCATTTTTTATTATTTATGCCGCACGTGTTATCTCCTTTGATAGGAAGAGTGTTTCAAACTAACGCCACAAGTCTAGAATAATCTTCTTTGATCTACAGTGTTCTGGAAGTAATCCGACGGCTCGAGAAAAGCTCGCGTCGAGAGAAAAATGCCCGCAGAGCAGACGCCGCGGTATTCGATTCACCGACACTCGCCTGCGCACGTCACTTCGTTGACTGTTGCTTTGGCTTCGTGCAATACTAAGAAGGAAGTTTTAGTCTATATTATGATGTCTTGAGATTCCCAGTTTTCGTTGCATCGGCTGCAGAACCACGGTGGGAGGGGAGGGGGGGGGGGGGGGAAATCGAAAGAAACGAACCGGACGGCCACCTCTGAATTTGTTCAAAAATGTCATTGTCTTCGTTTTACGGGGAACTTGAACAGCGCACAATGCTCCCACGAAGTTTTGTACACGCGATCTCGCAAAGCTCCTACCGCATTGCAAATTCCAGCGTTCGGTCACGTAGTTTAAAAGACTCAGAGGCTTCTAGACATTTTGGCCCAAGTGAAACTGAAAAGCAACCAGCTGCTCCTCTGGACCGCATTGCTACATTTCATTACGGCAATTGTCATTTTAATTTACGTGTGTAGCAAACACAGAAGTAATGCCGCTATTTATAAAGTTTTCGCTGCAGGCGATACGATGGTGCATGGCTCAGGCTTACGAACCAAGCCTGCACATGACGAATAACTGTCGCTCGGTCAGTATGCGAGAAAAGCGTCAGAATGCTGCAGTTAATCTCAATAAGCGCGGGTAACTTGAAGAGAGTTTAAACCGAATTGAAACCGACGCACAGGTATGCCACTGGAGGGAAACGTTCCCAGCGGCCCGGAGATGATGATTCATGGGGACGACGTCGTGGGGTCTCCAGGACAGAACTGGCCTTTGCCCCGTCAGTAGAGCCGGCCTTACCGCATTCGGCGCCCTCTGCAAAATGCTGCCAAGCCCGCCCCAACCTGGTTGTCAAACTCATTTGTACAGCAAAGCTGTCTATGGCTAGAATGCAGCACATCATCTCCGACAACGGCGCGATGTGGACAAGAATCGCACGCTAACGTACCGCCGCCTTGCTGCGTCCATTCATGTACCTGGGATCGTAAAACTCTGCCCCACACCTTCAGCGAGGGGAATAACTCGCAGAAGTATCAAAAATGCTTTACAGCCTCCATACAGTGATATAATAAGGTGACTTATGATTTTCCTACAAAAACGTTTTCTCAGCAGTGCGTTCGTCTTTCAAGGTGAAGCCGACTTTAAGGCGATCGGTGTAAGCGTGGTCTTTGGAAGATGGCTTTCCCGCATTAAGGGCTGCATAGTGAAGCATGTTAGTCTAGGGATGCAGTATGATTACAAAAAAAAAAACACAAAAAAACAGCTCCAACTTTTGTTTTATTGAAACTATCCCGAAAGCGATTATACGACAGTCAGCCGCTAAGACAGCTCCACCATTACGCGAAATTTAAATTTACGTTTAAAAATTACACTAATACCTCGTTAACTCGAAGTAGTAAAAACCAGGAAATATTTCGAGATAAGCCGATATTCGAAATAAGCAAAGTTGCGCGAATTGCCATGAAATATTGGTTCTTTGCAAACATGGCGCTGCTACTTACCAGTTCTTCAACATCATCTTTCTATCTTGCTTTTCATAAAGGTTTGAAAGAGAAAAAAAAACATACAAGAGACGTTCACCGGCTGGGTTTCATTGCTCTGCAATTTTATTTAGCAGAAAAGAACTGCGTAATGCTGGTCTGCTAAAGAGTCCTCTAGCTGCTTGACGCATTGCATGAGCCGATCTTCCCCGCCGGTGCTCTCCATTGGCTTTTTCTCCGCACGACACAGCTGTATGTTCTAGTACACTGAACCTCTGCGCGTGTCTCTACCGTTACATGACGTGCCACATGGTTGCTTGACGAAGTTGATATGCCTCTAAGCTCAGACTTCACGTTCGGGAAAAACATCGGTTTTGTGGTAGGCCCGGCTAAACGAGAAAAAAATCAAGGGATTTAGGCGCGCCAGCATCGCCCGAATCTTGTGAAACGATCCGCGGCGGCAAAATTTTCGTTCCACTCTCAGTCAAGATTTCGAGATATCCGCAGTTTGGCCCAAAAATACTTCGAAATAAAGGGCAACAAATACATGGGATGTATACGAAATGGTTCGGGGCCGCAGAAAATTTCGACTTAGCGGATTTTTAGAGATATGCGAGTTCGAGTTAACGAAGTATTACTGTACATACTTCATAGTGAAGTAGTAAATAGTGGGGAATTCCCGTCCGCTGTCAATGCATGAGCATTTACGGGAGGGAAACGGACCACCCCGTATCTGTTTGTCCGCTGGAATAAAACTGTAGCCCGTTGGAGTTTCATTTAAGTAATTAACTATGGAGTATGCTCACTTGCAAACTACAAGCAAACGTCTGTTGTCTTGTGAACCTCATGGACTGCATCCCGGTCGAGGCGTACTGTCGCTCGCGTTGAGGCTCGGCGCAACTGCTTCGCTGGTCGTCCTTCTTAACACATTGGTAGGGCACCGATTTTTTTTTTATTATTTATAGGTACCTCTATGCCAAGGATTCTTTTCGTTTTATTTTTTTTTTCATGAGGATGTGCAATCGTAAAATAAAACTATGTTTGACAGTTCATTCACGCGAGCTATGCGTTTCGACGGCTAAAGCCTGATCGGAAACCACCAAATCCACCAATGAAAAGAAACTTTCCAGTGAAAAATTAAGTTAGTTGCTTTAAACAGAATTCCAGACAACTGCAGTTATTCATCAAGAAGCTTAACAAAATGTACTGTTGGGCGAGTTGGTATAGTTCATTTAAAAAAATAGCTACAAAGCGAATAGATACAAGGACACAGAAAGACGACGGACAGCGCTCGTCCCGTCGTCTTTCCACGTCCTTGTTTTAAATGCAAAGCCCTTTAGCAAATCGTAATTTTCGTGTCCGCAGTTAAAAATACCAAGAAATTGCCGAGCGCACGCACGTGAGCGCGCACACATGAGCGCGGGCCTCGCAGCGATTGCCCGCCAGTTAACAAAACCAAGAAAACGCCTAGCGCTCGTGTGTGCATGCCTCGCGAAGACAGCCCGGCGTCCCCTGCGCACGTTCGTCAAGCCCACTTAGGAAGATTTGCCAAGACTGAAAAAAAAAAAAAAAATCTTCCAGCGTTCGTAGTAATGGAGGCAACAGTTTCTCTAAACGAGAAGGACACGTGATAGCGTGCATTTCTCCGAGGTGATGTCCAATGATTATCACTTCCAAAAAAATGAAAGAGGCTCACACAGTCACACTTATAGCAACAATGATGGAGTAAAGATCGTTTCGGCAGCGAAGAAGAGCAAATCGGCTGCAATCGTGGACTTAAATTTTAGTGATGGTCGTGAAGGTTGCGCACAGCCTCGCTACCTTCAAGTCTGTATATATGCATTACCGTGAGCTTCCTTGATTGTTTCTGTTCGCGCTGTAGCTATTTTTTTTTAAATCATCAATAAGCTTGCACGCACTAGCGACGCCCAGATATCGACTGCCTGATTTTAAATCTTCATAAGCAATCAACCAGTGCTAAAAAAAGCACGAATAGGGCGGATATTGAAGCGAAACTAGTAATGAGATAGTTACTCTAAATAGCAGGCATGGGATCTCTGTACTGAAGAGACCAATGAAGCGTGCGTTTTTTTTGTTTTTTTTTTTTACGTAGAATCCGCCCGTAAAATTACAGAATTTTTTTACAGTGCCATGCACGCGCGCTTTCTTATTGGTTCAGCGTGCTGCGCGGAGAACCGGACAGAAAAGGAAACATCGGCGAAATGAGGAAGTGGGGATGTTAGTACTTGCGAACTAAAATAGCGGGAGCGTTAGTTCCCGGTAATAACGTACCCATTGACAGAAATACAAAGTTTCAGGGCTAAACTTGGTGACAGCGCACGAGTTTGGCGCACCATTTCTCATCACATACATGGACAAAAGTCTAGTGGGGCGAAATGGTTGTGTCATAGGCGCTCAATCTGATCAAGTAATGTTGTAGAGTGCAGACCATGCGAGGTTTGCCAAGATAGATCAGGTTAGTTTAGCCCGAAGCACTCATGGGCACGTTACCAGTAAAAAGTAACAGCGTTATAGTTACAGCTACCCGAGCCAGAAAAGTAGCTCTGCTACAGTTACACTTATAGAGTTTCCAAAAGTAACTTGTTACAGTTACAGTTACCGTGAAAAAGTAACGTCGTTACTTTTCCGTTACTATCAAAAACCAAATAATGGAGTTTATTTAATAAAGATGTATGAAGGCATGCGTGTAGTCAAAAGTGGTAAATACCTACAAAAAGGGAACCTGGAAGAGGGCACACTCAAGTGCAAAACCAACAATCGTTCTGCACGCCCCGATTTGTTGCGTCAGCTTTATTTGTTGCCGCACCCTTAGTGTCGGGGCATTAGTTTGCAAAACTTATTGTAACTTAGGATGAGTTGTTTCTCAAAGTTGGCGACATAAATTTTCCCCCTTTCCGGAGGTCTAATTGCCGTTTCCTTGTTTTTTCTTGTCTCTGCTCCACTCAAGGCGATGGAATAGATTCAAGAAATAACCTTATAAACCGCCCTCCGACCCCCTCTCTTCGCGACCTGCTCTCCTAAAGTGCAAGGGGTGCTGTGCTGTGGAAAAGCGAAAGGTGGAGAGGATATGAGAAAGGAGAAAATGCGAAAAAGTGGAGAGCACGTACTGTACATGGGGGTTTACGAGTGTTGCTGTTGGGTATTTTTTTATAAAGAAGCAAGTAACTGTAACGGCATTTCCAATTACAGTTACTGTGTAAGAAAGTAACAGTGTTACAGTTACAAGTTCCTTCAACTTAAAAGTAACTAGTTACAATTACAAGTTAATAAAGAAGCAACTATATAGTTACCGGTAACTTATTACTAGTAACTAGTTACCGACCAAGACTGGCCTGAAGCGAAAATTAGGATTTCTTTTGTTCTTTAAATGACCTTATTCGTTCTTTTCTGCTAATTTTTTAGAAGTTTCATTACACGCCAGTAAGTTTAGCATTTCGGTCTTTCTTTTCTTTGAAAAATAGCCCCTTCTAGAAATGGGCGTACGAGAAGACAGCTGAGCAGGGGTTGACATAAGAAAGTTTTTCCTCACTGTTTGCAACACGGGAGGGATGAGACTTCAATCCTAAAGATATGCCTTCCAAGGAGCGAAGCAAATAACGTCAGCCTCTGGTCGACAAATAAGCATTTATTCTGTCTCCCACTCTCTCTTAAAATAAAACCAACCCAAGGTTTAAAATAATAATGCCAGACTCAGCTAATGCAACCTCTCTTTCCGAAGTAGCCAGACCATTGTACGAAATTTTGCCCATAGCCATGCATACAGAAACAATACTAGAAATAAAGTCGCTATTTACTAAAAATTAAGATCGATTCAATGCAGTGAGTCATTCCTTTGTTATTTTACGGGCGAATAACTTCGCGACAAGGCGACCTTGCAACAGAAGTTTCGCTATTAAAAGGTGCCAAAAAGTGAGGGAAGCCGAAAGTTATACTTGAGGTATAGGATCGCGAATACGGAAGCCACGTCCCGCATTTTCTTCGTTTCTGGGGAGGCCGATTTCCGCTTCGCGCCAAGCTTTTTTTCGGTACAGAAAACTTGTGGGTGAATGGTTCTGGGTATAGGCTGGATAATTGGGCTGATTTTCTCCCCTCATTTCAAAGCGCACCACCGAAGTCTTTCTTTTTTTTTTTTTTGGAAACGGAAGACAGGAGGCGGGGGGGTCCCACCTCTAAGAAAGGCACTGTCCGCCAGAATGTAACCGTTAATCTCGTTAAATAGAGGTCACTTTTACCGGAATTTCCGCTTCAAGGAAGCGACCCGCTTCCGTCTGATTTTGCAATACTGGATCCGTTCCTCGGTGGAAGTGACTCGGGAAATGAAACTGCGGATAAACCGAACGTACATGCTGGTTGCAGGCCACCGGTCCACTTGATAGCGAGTTAAGTGGTATCCCGCAACATTCAGATTAACGTACCGCATTTGAGAAATAGAGGAAGGTGGAGCGGATGAGTCAAAACGAATGAAAGTCCCTTCGGAGCCGGGGGCTGACCCAACTGTTGTCAGCAGGGGCTAAACATTTAGCAATCAGTCAGAACGGTAGGTCTCTTCGATTTGGCCTGCACTTTCTGCACCAGTTCACGATTGGTTCAGCGCAGGTGCCACCACGGCACAACCAGTCCTGCCCTTTTTTTCCTCTGCGTCTGCACCTCCTCTCTGGGAAGTGCCGTTAAAGTTGCTAACTCATCTTGCACTCTCCGCACCGTCGGTAAGTCGAAGAGAAAAGTGCAGGCGCCGCGCGTTGCACTCGAAAACCGAAGAGACGAGTGCGGCACTAGTGCAGCCGAATCGAAGACACCTATGATTTGGAAGGAGCTGAGCTCAGTACGAAGTGCACGTCAAAGCTGGGCTGCGCGAGCTACGAAATGTACGCCTGGGAAGAAGCACCACGAAGTTACGATGTCTAGCCCCTTTGTCACACGGGTCAACAATTACTACAATTTACTAATGAACAACCTAGATGGGCTTCGCCACAGGAAAGGAGAGTCTTAGCAAAGCACCAACACATAGGTAGTCACCTCGCCACCTACGCATCACCGCGATATAACCGCAAGCTAACAATGTATACCCGAACCAGGCTGACTGTCGCGTCGTGGCGTCGCCGACCCGCGTTTTTCATGTGAGGCATAAAATTTGGATCTCTACTTCCGGTCTAGAATCGCTTACAATCCGGAAGTCACGTGACACATGTAACGTTTATAAGTTTGAGTAAAACAATAATAACTATCAAGACAAATAATGCAACGTCAAAGTTGTTAAAAAAAGTATATTTAAACCGCAAGACTGTGAAACACTTAACTCAAGCTCATTTCTCGAACAAGCGAGATATCACGTGACTGCGGTGATCATTCATTGCCAGAGCATCCTCTACACTTTCTTTCTGTCTATGCCACGGAGAAAGATATCTATGCTTTCAGTGCCTGTCAGTTCGCTCTCAGCAGCCGTCGGTTCCGCTCTACGTATAAAAAGTAGCGGCGCAGCTGAGCTGCTTGAGCAGGCGACAGGCGCGCGCGTTCGCGCACGTTCGCTATTCTCGTCGTATTTTCTCGTTCCCTGTCGTCTGCGTGAAATTTTCTGTGAGCGAATGGCTGCGGGTCGCTAAAATGGCTTATTGTTGTGTGCCTCTGTGCAAATCAGACGAGAAGAAAAAGATGCCAGGGCTATCTGGCATCGCTTCACGAAATTTCACGAAAAAGGGGTTATCGTTTCACGAAATTTCCATCCGACATTGACTTGAGGGGCAAATCTATGGCTTGTCGCGATTCGTCGGGACGGCTGGGCACCGAACGATTCGTCTTGCTACACCAAAGTGTGTAGTCGGCACTTCAAGAACGAAGATTTAGTCAAAGGCAAAAAGCGACGGCTGGAGAAGGGCACTGTACCCTCCATTTTTGAAGGTTACTCTCAGCGTTTGCAGCCAAAGCCTGTACCAGATCGGAGCTCGTCGGAAGAACAACAGCGCTCGAACAAAAGGGCTCGTTTTGGGGACGCGGGGCGCACAGACGCTCCGTCAACTGTTACATTTCGCTCGATCCGGCTTCTGTGTACTGCCATAACCGAATCCCTGCCTGACGACGCCCCCGTGGACACGCTAACAGATGGATATTCGGGACCGCTATGGTGCGGTGAACCTTGAAGACAAGCATATCGTCAAAGTGTTCAGGTTGACAGCAGATCGGCTTCAAGCTTGTTAACTACAGAAAAAGCGAAATGGAAGAGGAATGAAAAAGACCTCAGGTGTCAAATTCTGCGACTAAACCAGACTGTTGACTGGTAAGAACTGAAACAGCTGAGAGAGGATTCTTTCCCGGTGGACCTTTTTTACATACGGCATACTGCCGCTGAAAACGAGCCTTCTGCGTTATTCTTCTTTGAACAGGTAAGGAATTTTAAGAAGGTAAAGCCGACATTGTCCGAGGAAACAACCCGTCGTTGTGTTGTTCTCAGGCACCTATCTGCCAAGGCATATGAACATATACGAAGTGAAGCTTTTTTGAAGCTGCCCTGCAGAAATACTCGTCCGGACATATCGGCATCCGAAGTGGCGATACGGGCTTCACGAAACTGGTTGAAGCTCGCCGTAGGACTGAGACACAGAACCTAAAAAAAATCACGAGAGAAAGCTGGGCAAGTTGTTATGTGTGCTGACTGGCCACAGAGCAAAATTACGCTTAAGCAAACAACAAACAAAAGGCGAGTATAGTGCATTATTTTATGCTTTGTTTACATGCTACTCACCAGTAATCAATTATGCGTTACGAAAATGCGTGTTCCCCGCGTACTCTGAAACGTCGTTGAAGGTGTAGTGTCATAGACGACTTTGCAGTGCTAGCTTGTGTGGCTTTGAGGTTCATGGCAATTTCGTCGGGATCAAGGTCTTGGGGTGTGCCAAGAGACGGCGACGTTCGAGTGCAGGACAATTCAACCTGCTCGTTTCTGGGATGGTATTCCCGTGTTTGTCCGTTTCGAAAACGTCCGTTGTGCATCCGTTTTACTGTGACGTATTTCCTGTTGTAGGCGGGCTTTGGGTTGACTTTTGCGCAGCTGTTCATGTAAACACATTTTAAACGACTAAACCTATTTTAAACTATCTTTTATGTATTTAATGTTCCGCTAGCGAACCAACAACAAGGCGACGAAAAATCGCCTGCTCCGAGAAGCCACGGCTTATAGCTACGCCAGCTACGCCGTGCTTGCATGGCGTCACACCCGAGTGTTCGCTTTTAGTCAATCAGGGCGTGCTCAAAACGGACACTTCTGAAACGGACACAAAACGGACAAAACAGCAGAATACCACCCCTGTTCAGTCCCGAGTGTCCTGCTACCAGGGGTGTAGCCAGGTGGGGTAGGGGTAGGGGGTTTTAGAACACAGCCCGAAATTTTTTGAGCGGTGCACTTCTCTTTCGGTCCCCTTCGAATTTCGGCCTTTTTTTCGTCAACCTTGCTCACGCTCAACCCAGGCATGTTAATATGTAAAAAAAAAAAAAAAAGTAAACGGGTGAACAAAATAAACAAAATGGGTAAAAACAAAATAAGTAAGCGCTCGTGTTGTCAACTTCTTGTGTATCATCTGTCCGCGCTTTAAACATGAATCACATCCAACTGGCTCAACTTTCCGTTCTACTGAAGTAAATGGGATCAGGAAAGGAAAATGGATTTTAGGGGTTCTTTTTGGCCTGCGGCGTACAACACCCCCCGAAAAATATCTCTGGCTACGCCATTAACAAACTCATTTTGGTCGCAAGCATGTCAACACGTGCTTGGGCGGACTTTTCGTGCGCGACGTGTGGAACCAGTGCAATGTAGCGTGACTTATTCGCGTTCACTCCAGATAACTGCAAACTACTCGAATGACTCTTCGGCGCGGACGCAGATCACCTACTCGATCGGCTACCTGTTCATGCGGAGGCCACACGCGGCGTCCGGTGGTGCGTCCGGAACGTCGCAAGCTGGCGTTGGCGGCGACGAGAGGGCCAAGCAGTCGGCTGCTGCTGGAGGGGCGGCGAAGGACGAGA
This sequence comes from Haemaphysalis longicornis, assembly GCF_048455015.1. Lineage (NCBI taxonomy): Eukaryota > Metazoa > Arthropoda > Arachnida > Ixodida > Ixodidae > Haemaphysalis > Haemaphysalis longicornis. Next base: position 62,319,869 of record NW_027526335.1, on the reverse strand, counting down.
CGACTCCGCTGCTCGGGGATTCAGAAGACGAAGACGCCTCCTCTTCGGCTTCGGAGGCCAACAATGAGGAGACTCGCTGAATCGCATGCCGTGTCTCATTTAATATGCCGCACGGGCCTGTCGCGACTGCATACGCCGGAGCACTCAATGAAGGACAAGGTATACGTCGCGCAGAGAGATGGCGTTACACGCGGACTGCTCTTGAAGTTTTACAGAGAAAGACGTCAAACTAGACGGGGTGGGACTAGCTAGCGTTCCGCGAGTGGCGTTGCGGAATTCACGGCGAAAATAAGGGCAGACGACGCGGTGGGTGGTGTACTTCAGGGGGCGTTCTCAAAACTTGGTGCATTGATCTGGCCTTCGAGCATAAACTGACTGTAGACATTGAATTTTTGAGTGTGGGAGTTTTACTTCAGAGATCGTAAACCCTTTTTAATGAGTTCTTTTAAATCGATAAAAGCGTAAACGTTTAGTAAACAGGTGTTGGTCAGCATCTTTGGCTGCACTCATGATGCGCTTGGAAGGGGGTCGACACGTTCTTCTCCGCAGCTTCCTCCAGCATCTACGCATGCTATGAAGGCGAAGGCATCAGGTTGCGCTTGAACAGACGCAAAATTTTGCGGGGATTATTCTGTAAATGCTTCGAACCTGTACCGTTTTCAATCACGATGCTGGTATGCAGCATCTGTTGTAATCAAGCAATAAATACATGCAAAAAAGTGCTGTCACTTGCGTACTCAGAACGTGGGCCGTTCTCTGGCAACTAAATCCTCGAGGCGTCACTGGCATCGCTTAGAGAATGATGCTGGGCGGTGTGCCAGCATAATATTTTTCTTTACTTGAGTGGAGATGATGCGTAATTCTGTTCGCGTACGCAAGTATCTGCGTGTGCTTGCGCGACGTGCCGTTGCTCGCGGGAATTTTAATCTTAGATTGAAGTACTGACATTTCGTGATCGAATATAGTGCACGCCTGCCTGGGGCAAACATTTACCGGCGCGTACGCATGCATGCGTCACGACCTACCATCGTAGTCGTCATCATCATAATCGTCATCACCAGTATTGCAAAAAAATGACATTGTTAATGGCGATATTTTGTGATATATGCAAGTAGGAACACGCATCGCCATCATCATCGTCAATATTTTTTTTTTTACCGAACGTGATAGCGCTTCTTGTGATGAGGCAGGGGGGCCATCCTCACCAACGGGAAGGGTCGTAACCCGCTTCACGTGAGAGGCGATTTCGCGCACGCTACCCGGACTTTTTTTCACGGGTACCACAGCAATGCTTCCCACACTAAAACGCATTCTTCTGTCCGCCCCAATCCGCTTGGAGGGAAGCACACTTTTTTTCTTTCGACGCCCCATCAGCCCAAGCCGTACTCTTTTTAGACTAACACCTACCACGTGTGACTACATTCCGTTTTAGATGCAACGCATCTCATGCTCGCCCATCTGTCCTTCCTGCGTCTGTCCGGCGTTGTCCGCACAGCTGCGCCTCTCCTCTCTCCGATAGCGAACACTCTCTCCCAAACAGCTGCGGGTTGGCGCAGCGCGCTCTCACTCCGTTGCTAGGCGCCGGTGGGCGGCGCTGCGCATGTGCAGTACTCGCTCTCTCTCTCCGCGCTCTCCTCTCCTTCGGGCGCTGTGAATATAAAGCGGCATGCCGCGCTCCGACGGTCTCAGTCGACGGTCGTCCGCGTTACGCTTGCACTCTCTCGCAGTACTCGACGATTGCTTGATGCAATCGTCGAGCCCCTAACTGTGCACTTTACGGACCACAAGGCACTTATTCTCGTCTGCAATAAAGACCGTACCTGAGCATACGTGTACTGCATGTGCATTGCATGGTGAAAATGGAAAATTACGTCCACCTCCCCTTCGCGTGAGAATCCCTGCTATAAGCGTAATCAATGCGATGGAAAACGCCAATGGAACCCCCCATGAGATGCGTTGCATCACACCAGGGTTCCCACGAGGGGAGGTGGGCGTAATTTTTATTGATTAGCAATTATTTCAAGAGGACATATTAAGAGAGAGAGACAGAGAGAGAGAGAGAGAGAGAGAGAGAGAGAGAGAGAGAGAGAGAGAGAGAGAGAGAGAGAGAGAGAGAGAGAAGGGTTTACCTCGTTAATTTGTGTACACGGGCAAGGCTTTCTGACAGGACAGCTTCGAAACAGACCGTGCAAGCTTAGGTGTAAGTCTCGTGTAAAGCGTGCATCACTGAAAGTAGGGTTCTACGGCGGTGAAGCATATTCTACGAGGGCGCTCTTCACATATTTTAACGCTTTGGCCGAGGGGGTGGTTCGATAAATTATCATTGGCATCGAAATTGCGTTAATTGGCGTCTGAAATGACGTCAAAACTGTCTCCGCCGACAAGAGCGCCACTTATCGCAGGTAACAGGGAGTAAGTACACAGCGTGTTCTCCTGCGACGGGTCGTCTGAGATAGGATTGATTGTAGGGTTCAACGCTCCGACGCAACGCAGGCGATGAGGCGCGCCGTAGTGGAGGGCTCCGGATTAATTTTGACCACCTGGGCATCTTTAACGTGCGCCGAAATCTCGTACACACGGGCGTTTTTGCTTTTCGCCTCCTTCAGAAATGCGGCCGCCGCTGCCGTGAATCGAACCCACGACCTCGTGCTCAGCAGCGCAACGCCTTTGCCACTGAGCCACCGCGGCGGTTCGTCTGAGATAGGGAAATAATTGCTGGCTATGTGTACATATACCGATTCATTTTATATTTGACTCGTAACTTCCTTCTGTCCTGTTCGCAATGACCATGCACTGGATGTTGCTGTGCAGTATACTTGTCGTGTACCCCAATTTATGTCTGAACAGCGTGTTGTTGGGCCACTTGGTGCACCATTCCAAGGGTTGAAAAAAACTGAGCGCAGAAGAAAAGACAATAAGGACGGGACAGGACGGGCGCAGATGAATAATGAATAATCGTGCAGATTACGTCTGCACGATGAATAAAAGCAAATTTATTATCCCGACTAGGGGGCCACCAAGTACTTGGAAGGACAGGGTGCAAAAAACAAGTACTTGCGTTGAGAGGCACATTACGAACATAACGAAAAATTGTCTGAAGATTACGATACTTCCAAATGAGGAATTTTAACGCAGCTGTTTAACTGTTTCGATTTTGCAAAATACGTTGAGGCAAACCATTTGAGACAAACACATATGTACGGGCGGCGTCGGCAAGCCACTGCGTCGGCGGCGCACAAACTGCAGCGTCCTCTGGATTCTGGCGTCTCTGAGGCTTGCTCGGGGAGCTCGTTTAGCTGAAGCGGCAGACTACGCACTTTTTTGTCTTTGTAAGCGGTCGCGTCATCGGCGAACGCACGACGGTGCGCGCTACTGTAGCATAAGTTCGTACCAGGTCCCCGCCGCGGGGAACGTCTCCCACGGCTCCCGTGACACTACGCTTTCTTCCTCACACTTTCGCCACAATCCCCTCCCCCGGTTTCCCCTCGCCCTCTCTTCGATGTCCTCCTTGATATCTTGGTTACATCGAGGGAGAGCGGCGAGGCACGCGCGAAACCGCAGGAGCGGCCACATAAGAGCTGCGCTCTAAAAAATTAGCGATGATAACGCTGACGTTCTGTGCATTTTTACGTCAGCAATCTCCCATAGACTTCGAGTGAGCGTGAAAGCAATGAAAGAAGCAGCGAGCAAGCAAAAAAACAGGGACTTCTGTTCATTCGTGGCCGATTCCGTTGTGCGTACGAGCCATGTTTGGGGAGATGGCTTGAGAAGAAGATTTTGTCGCGGCGTCCGATGCGATCACAAGACCTGCGCCTCTCGAGCGATCGTCATAAAGAGAACACAAAACTAAAAATAATAGTCGACTGTTTATTTTATTCCCTCGTTCGAGTCTGGAGTACACCGGGTACTATGTACAGAGCACGATCATTTCCAGTGACTGACAATTCCAAAGCTACGAGTTGAGCAAACTTAGTTTCGGTGAGCATCTCGAAAATTGAGGAGCTGTACTTGATGCACATGGCAAAAGATCGCTTCCTTTGAAGTAACACAATTGGAAGGTTGGCAAGGCAAACGCAAATTTTAGTAACCATAGACAACATCAGCAGAATCTTACGACCGACACTGCCACATCTAGGCTGATTTTTTCAGGTCTGGACTTGGCCACACAGACAGAAGACAAAAGTGCCATGTTCGCATATTCCTTTGTGTTCATACTCCCTGTGGCAATTAGGTTTTACTACTGTACTTAAACCACCAAGTAAGAACTATCCTTTTCTATCCCTTGGTTCAGTTACCGCGTTGGAAACTCCCAGCACTAGTACACAATTTAGATTAAGAGTTATAATCCAGCACCTTTCTCTCCCGATTCTGTTGTCAAGCTTCAGTGTCTTGCTCCCTAAGTACATATGTAGTTCGAATTTCGCGCCTATCAATACACACATTTTACCATGCAGTTTTTTTAACTGTCGCAAACACTTCATCTACAGTGGCTTGTATCTTGCTCCCTTCCTTCTGTGAGGGCAACCGAATCACATTTTCGGCAACATAAAATGTTCATTTAAACTTGCCACCCATACCATAGCTCAAAAGTTCGTGATCCGCTCAGTGGTCGCCGAAGCACTGGTCGAGTTTCGCTGGCTCTCGCTATTTCTGCCAATTTTCTTCGCCATATCGACAGCAGCTTCTGAATTTCTGCGGGTTAAAAGTCGACCAAAATGTTTTATTAAAGTACAGAAGTCGTTAGAGTTTTGTTGTACACGCGTCATTTCGTACATGCGATTAACTGCCTTCAGCATGTATGCTCCTCGGCATGTTTTTGGCTTACAAAACAATCACGATACCTTTTTAACAAAGTTAATGAAGAGCGTTTCAAAATGTTTTCGGTAGTTTACAAAAAGGTTCTTGGCAGATGCAGCGTCTGTTCTAGAGAGGTGCCGGCGACAAGTTTGTTACTGTTGTACATTGCTGCAACTTTACTGCTGGTGATATCTTATGAAGCACCTATGCGTATAGTTACATACTTCGTAGCTGCTGTCGAGTGTCTAAACCACAGGCCACGCAAAGGCAACAAAAATTCCTGCACTAGAATGAGCACATTTTGATGGTATACCCACACTATTGAAACTCTTCTTTGGTGAGCGGAGGTCGATTTTGTTTGGCTGTATATGCATCGACATCGTTAATCTTTTGCGCACAGGAACTGTGCCCATCACTATCCCACTCAAATTGTTTGAGCTGCAGTGAACATATTTAATTAATGTAAAACCTCGACCGAGTCAACATCATATATCTCCGGCACCACCAAATAACTACACCCCGAAAGACGTCAATATGCACACCTTTATACATCATTAAGAATGAGTTTAATACAAATTGTTTCAAGTTTGACGTCGCCGTTTCAGAGGTAGAAGATTTCAGTTTAAACCATTTTTACCCAAGCAACTTGAATGTTAACTGGTTCTGCTCATGAAATATTATGTCAGCAAGCGCGGCCAGAAATATAGGTGTGTCTTGCGAGTGTACCGTGAACTCTTACCTGATTCTTCACAACTTATATCTAACCATAATGCAGGCGTACCCTCGCGTCCTCAGTGCACAACGTTACGGAGAACCTGGTAAGCCTGCAGCCAGCATGCCCCCGTCCTCCCTATCCAACATGATCGTCATCTTCAACATCACAATCGTCACGGAAGTCAGTGCTAAAGCTCAGTCGAAGAAGCTGTCCTCGTCGTCGCACTTCTGACTTTGCAGTATCTTGGGTTCTGCGTACATGTCGATACCCAGGACTGAAAAGAGAAAAAAAAATGAAGTATAAAAAGGGATTAAGAAATTAAAAATTAAATATCACTAAAATATTCATTTGCTAACTTTACGGCCTATCGCACGGCAGGCACTTTGACACGCCGTGGCTTCGAATTCTCTACAACAAAAGCCTACATAAGTGTGGAATTTTTCTGCCTTATACTGTCAAAAAGTTCCTGGACACAAAAGGCGCAGGTTAGTACCAGAGCAAAAAAAAAAAAGGGCCATCTTTACTAACGTGAAACCTGGGGAGGGGTGAAGCATGCAAAGTATAAGTGTATTCTTGGCGCCTTGGCGTTTTTTCCAACTGTGATGAAACCGTTGGGGGTAGAGGTATGCAGCTTTGCTCTAAAAGTGTCGTGTCTTTGAAGCTTTGCTGTAAAAGTGTTGTGTCTTTGAAGCTCGAAGAGTTCTAGCGCGAGGCGTTAACGAGTGTCCCGGTGTTTTTTAGTATGCGTTAAGTTCTAACGCGAGGCGTAAACGAGTGTCCCAATGTTTTAGTACCGTGACTATATAAGACGACGGTTACGACGACAACATGAGACGCCAACAGCCCGAGCCCCAAAGGGGCTTCGCTCCTAATACTTAAAGCCAGCCCGTGCCAGTGGTTACTCCTTGTTCTGAGACTTTTTTGACCGTAGTGTTATTAGGGACGATTTTTATTCATAGTTATTGCTATTAATTTTAGATTATACTTTTCTACCGTGTACACAAACGCAGCCTTTGATGAAGGCATATTGAGGGGGAATTTTCCCACCCCGCGCTCCGCTCCACTATCACGGAATCCACCTTTGTGGCCCTGCAGAGCTAGAACTCTGCGCAACTGCGGATTAAATTTCAGTCAAGGCGACCGCTACACGCCTCGATGTCTACGCAGGCTGCCGACTTGCGCTCCAAGTTTGCAAGACTTGTTATGCAATTTCATCCTCAGCACAACTGTTCAATATGACCTGCCGTAGAGCAGAAGTGAAGGGTATTGCAGTCATTCTACGTTGGTTCTGGGGAACCAGGAGGGCAACGAGAGAGCTAGATCACCGGGCTCCCGCTCGCACTCCTCTCAAACCGCGTGGTCTGAGCTCTCTCACAGACTCCCGACTCCGCCACCCACAGGACAACCACACCAGAACCGATCTATGGCCCTGAGAAAACAGCGTTGGTAAGAACCTACGTACGAGGAAATTGCGAGCCGTGAGTCCTCTAAACCCGCACCCACTGTCTTAAAAGCTGCCTTAGGGCTGTGCAGGTGTTGCTGCTCAGACTACGTACAGGCTGCGTTGTTACACGAACGGTGGCAAAAGTACCAACAACGACTATAAGACCCTCAATCTCTCTCTCCATCATTCCCAACCGACATCCCAAGACCTACGACCCATCGACCCAGACCAACCTACTCAACCATTCAACTGACCCTACTGTGGCCTGGCTACAGGCCCTACCCCGGCCCTTCTGTGCTGGGGCTGTCGGACCCATTACCTGCTCAGTGAACGCTTCAGGTGTCGCCGTATACCAAACATGGATTCGACTCGCGCCAGGATCACCGGACTACAGACAGAGTCGTCGTGAAGTCGCCCCTAGCTTTCGGCAAGGAGACGAGAGTCATAGACCGGCTGTAATTCTCTTACCATTCTCTTCCTGCCCCCTCTTTTAAGCCAAGGTGAGCTTTTTTTTTTTTTTTCATGTAAAACATTTTGCAACAGCAACCAAGCCGCAACTCGCAATGAAATTGCCGCTCGAGGTGGTGCAAGGCGTTTGCGAAACATCTGAGGAACAAGCATTGACCCAGTAGAAAAGCAATCTCATTTTCATCGCTCCACGAGACGTCAAGATATAGCACGCATATTTCTGTTGACTTAATTTAGTTTGGTTTTTCTCGTGGGCGTTCGTTGTATTAAAAAAGATGAAAAGGAACGCTTCTTACCTTTCCTCGAAATGAGAGAAGGCACGTCATGTTTGACTTTTGCGCTGATGAGGTTTCTAAAGAAAAAGAAAAAAAGGAAACGTCAACAAAACTCCGGTCACGTTTCTGGACGCGAGTGTTCAGGACTAATGGCGCAGTGGAAGAAGCGATCAATTTAGTACACGTCATTCGCGTGCCTTGTGTAAGCCACATTTGAAACGTCCGTGCCACGTGGCGGGAGAAAAAAGAAAACTTGTAACGGCGCTGAGCAGTTATTGACTTTTATGTGGCATGACCTTTAGGCATCAATGCGAGAATTTGGAGTGACTCTGGCTGATCGTTTCAGTGGTGGCCCCGACCGAAGATGTCACTATCAAAACATAAAAAAATTATATTTGACCGGAATGGTTTATTTTCTAGGGTTTTTTTAGACTTATAAGCACCTCGCTACACTTGCATGCCTTGTTAAACTGAATAGCGTCTGTTCTGAAAGTTAGATTTTAAGTGTCCTTGTTATTATATACTGTGCACAATTGAACTTGGATGAGATTAGACAGTACAAACGTTGCTTTGCACTGTTGTAAATACATTTGCACATGTGTGCTCAGGCAAAATTGCCATTTTAGGTGAACTTGGATGAGATTAGACAGTACAAACGTTGATTTGCACTGTTGTAAATACATTTGCACATGTGTGCTCAGGCAAAATTGCCATTTTAGGTGTTCAGTATGAATGGACGTTATTGTGGCATATCTATTTTACTGCCTGTCGCAGGTTATGTTTCGTTTCTCTGCCCCCGAATGTGACGCAAAATATTTACGTTCGCTGCAATTTCGTTTTTTCCTATTTCACCAAGTCTGTGAAGCTCTGCGAGACTTTGGTAAAAAAAAAATGTGCCCCTAAGCAGACAAGGACAAAGATTGACTTACACGGCATTTATACAGGCGCCTGTATATGTCGTTTGTGCATATATCTTCGTCCTCGTTTGCTTGACACCATATTCTTTTTACTGAATTCATGAACCAGCTATAGCTCAAGAACAAGTTTTTTTTAAATATGATACTTCTTGCGTCCTTCATTTCTGTCCTTTTGCTAGTTCCCAAGTCCACGATTAAGGCGTTCATCTGTTCATGGGTGCTTTCATAAACGATTGATTGATTGATTGATTGATTGATTGATTGATTGATTGATTGATTGATTGATTGATTGATTGATTGATTGATTGATTGATTGATTGATCCCCACGTTATTGCCTCATCCCCACGTTATTGAAGTTGAAACATTTAAAGTATGGTGCATGTTTCAATTCTACACCCCTCCCAGGTCCAAATAAGCGGTTTCGTAAATAGCCACTGGAAGTCCTGAATTGCATGCGCTGGCCCGGCGTGTGAAATTTTACAGGTACACAAAAACGGGGTTGCGCTGTCTTTCTCGGCAACAAGCTGTCTTAGCTGTATGTACCGCACCCAGCATGCGAATCACGAGAGGTCAGCAAGCCGGGCTGGAATAACCGGCCTCCCGAAGCGATGACGTTTCCGTATACACCCAAGAAAGCGTGTACATCCAACTCTGCATAGTTCAGATTACGCACTGTACTTATAGTAAACTTGAGAGCTTCAGACACGTTTCTGTATCGTGATTATGCGCCAACATGACAAAATAGCTCCGTTGGGTCGTCGACGGCGACCATCGGCATGCAAGGCTTGAGGGTAAACACAATTAGCGTAAACAGTGGGCCACCGGCGCCACGATAAAAATCATGCACTCCTCCGTCTAACGGCGATGATGGTTGTACGCGAAGCTTTCTCGTGACGGATTCTTTGATTGTCGTCTGAGCACCATCTCTCCAAATCCAAACCGCTTCTGTCATGTCGAAATAGAGCAATCGGATAGACGCCGACTTCATAATGCGAGAGACCTAGGTTCGATTCCTGCCACGGGAAGCATTTTCGTTCTTCCCCTTCACTCACGATCATTCATCATCGTCGTCAGAGAAAGTTGGCTTTCCTGCAGGGTGTTTTCGCGGTACAGACGCCATCAGTGAGAACACCAAGGCTTCGCTTTAAATCTGCTGGTAATGTAGGTAATCCATCGCGAACGTTATCAGTAGCAAGTGGAGGCACTGAATGCGGTTGCACGTGCCATTGCTTCGAAATGGGAGTATACAGTCCGTCAAATGGCTCGCAGAAAATGTAAGAAAATGTAAAATATGAGAACACGTAAGAAAATGTAAGAAATATGTAAGATGTAAGAAAATGTAAAATACCCTCCGATTGTCTTCACGTGCATATCAAAAAGGTGCTCAGCAGTCACTCATTTTATACTGCAGTGCCTGGTTGCGCATGCGCAGTGCTTACAAGGACGCTAAAAACCATGCATTTGTAACTCCCCCCCCCCCCCCCCCCCTTCGTGTTTTTTTCCCCAGTAGAATGTTACTAGCACCTTACAGCGACCAACGTGATATTGTATATTTTGTGCAGAGAAATCGTAACTTAGCCTTTGTTTTGTGCCTCGAATTTTCGCTTTGATTCTCACATTCAGAGAAATTGTTGTATCATGAGTTCAAACATACATTTTTACTTGTAATTGCAGTCTAAATTCCAAGTTTATTTGTACCTGCTGAAACCACAACGTTACCTTTGTCTACGTATCAGCGATTGCAAAAACATTTCCAGATCTTATCCTGATTATCTCTTCGAGAATGAGAAAAATAGAAGTCTGCGCAGTACTGTCAAGAGCAACTCACTGGATGTTGACCGAGGTCACGTCATACTCGGGCGGGGAGCTATCATTGCTGCCGCCTTTGGCATCGTCCTCGTGCTCTTCGGGACCCGTTTTAAACCTTGGGCGGTGCAGTGAAAAAGTACGGCATGCGTGAGTGCGATGGTGCTGCGTGATTTTCTGTGAAGTTATGAGTGTCCATATTTACATCGCCATGCCCAACTGTACATACTTACATATACGTCTGAGTGCTCTAACCAGAAATGCATGTGGAATTACGTGGTACACTCTAAAGCAATCCTGCAGTTCAGCTTCCCCACAATGCACTCATGTGGCTAACATAGCGAATTCCACGAATGGCAGCACCGCGCATAACATTTGATTAAAAAATATGACGTGCACTGTGGTCCTGAGCAATGCAGAACGCCATGTTTGCGTTGCGGGATGCCACAACGCAGAACGAAGTTTCAAATAGATTGATTGATTTGTAGGGTTTAACGCGCCGACGCAACGCAGGCGATGAGGCGCGCCGTAGTGGAGGACTCCGGATAAATTTTGACCACCGCGAGATCTTTAACGTGCGCCGAAATCTCGTACACACGGCCGTTTTTGCTTTTCGCCACCAGCAGAAAAGCGGCCGCCACGGCCGCGAATCGAACCCGCGACCTCGTGCTCAGCAGCGCAACTAGTGCACTGAGACACCGCGGCGGGCCGAAGCTTTAAATCAAATTATTAGCTCGACATCATCATTCCCCGTTATGTTAATGTTGGCTGCATGGATTTGTAAACAGAGTGCATCATAGCTAAGCTGAACCACAACGTTGCCTTGGAATGCAGGGGCCTTTCTTCTCTTTTCAACATTCAGGAGCCCGCACAAGGCAGTTATTATACGCCAAATATTATTTTGACAGTGCTACGGGCTTTGAAATCATACAAAAGAGCTCGTTTTGAGGGTCATTCAGTCTTTTGTTATTTTTTTTTGTGCTCAGTCAGTAAAAATGAAAATTAATATGGGGACCACATGCTGCATTTTTTTTCTTATCGCATTTTTATTTTTATTTAAAAAAAATCCATAAAAAGGAATTACTGGCACCTATGCTACATTTTTTTTCCGCTGGTTATGTCATTCTTATAGAAAGAATAAAACGTGGCGCGAACTAGACGTGGACGAAGAAGGCAAAAAAGGACAGATACAGCTAGGCGCCACGTCTAGTTTGTGCCCCCCTTTCGTCTTTCTTAAAGTTTGTACCAACTAGCTCAGCAACAAGTTTTGTTAAATACATTGGAGTTTCACGCTTCGTATACCGCTACCACGATCATCTGTCTCACTGCGTACAACTAGAAAGAGCAGCAGTTTTCATTTCCTTTACGCGTGTGCCCGGTACCGTTGCAAATGGATGAAGACATTTATGACTTCGTGCTTTTGCCCATTCATATCTCCCCCCCAAATTTAGAAAGTATGAACCTGGCAACGCTTACTTGGGCTGCCTGGACTTAACGGCAGCCGCCATCTCGTTTTCAATGTCGGTGCTACTTTCGGACGGGTGGTCGACCACAGATGGCTTCTCGGGAGCTGACGGCTTTACGTTTCCCAGGAGGAACTGATAAGCCGTGGTTTCTGCATGTGGCACAGCCAGACGCACATACGCAAACGCACAAATCAATCAAACACCTGATCACGACGGACACCACACCAGCCTATTTTTTTTTATCACTGTGACATGGCGAACTTCAATGAGATCAGGTCGCATTAGTGTGCGACAAACCAGGGCAGAGAACTCTGGAAAAGTCCTTCTGGGCCTCGGACTTTTTTTTAACTAGTTCGCGGTTAAAAATCCTCAATTCGAAGCACAAAAGTCTATGGAATACCGAGATAAGCAAAGTATCAAGTCGAGAGAAAATTAGAAGATTCTAATGTACACTCCGGTAGCATATCAAACAATCATGCCAGCAAAATACTTATTTGGAAACTGAAGTGCAACCAAATAAGCTCATAATTTATGAATGAAAATTTAGATACGTGGCATTGTTGCGGTGAAGACACATCGAGTGTTTTTTTTTTGTTTTTTTAAAAAAGGTCAACTTAAATTTTTTTAACGAAAATCACCTGGCCCTGAAGCTGCTGCGCTATATGCTGCTTTCGAATTTCAATTTCTCAGCTTAAGGTATTAAATATTTTCAATTTTAGTATATAGTTCTTAATATTAATACCTAATATTAGTATTTATTTATATAAATATTTAATTTTTATAAACTAATCCAATTGAAGAAAAATCTTTGTCATGTCACTAAAAAATAATTTCTTTGCCAATAAAAATGCTCATGTGCAGTATAAAAACGGATATATCTTACCGTTGGGCAAAATATCTTTGTCGAAAAAACTATCCTCGCTGTTTTCGTGGGACCGGCCCTTTGCTGCACCTGCAATTAGAGCGAACGAACCAAGCGTTGTGCCGTTTATAGACGTTTTTCTGCATCGGTTAGTAGCACACTGCACTGCAGGGAGGGACGAAAGACAACTGATTGATTGATTGTAGGGTTTAACGCGCCGACGCAACGCAGGCAATGAGGCGCGCCGTAGTGGAGGGCTGCGGATTAATTTTGACCACCTGGGGATCTTTAACGTGCGCCGAAATCTCGTACACGCGGGCATTTTTGCTTTTCGCCTCCATCAAAAAAGCGGCCGCCATGGCCGGGAATCGAACCCGCGACCTCGTGCTCAGCAGCGCAACGCCTTAGCCACTGAGCCACCGCGGCGGGTGGGAACGGGGACGAAAGACAAAATAAGCTGATAAAATTTGGTACACTAGCATAAGCGCAGTTGTTTTACCAACCAACAAGCCACAAAAATGTTTGCATAAAGGTTTCGCCAAACCCGATCATTTAGCGCACTATACGTCACAAATAGCAAAGTGTAACTGGAAGCTTAAAACATAACCGCAAGCAAACTTCTGAAAGACGTATCTATGCGTTTTTAAGATCTTAATGTTTGATTGCTACTAGAATCCACAAAAAAGCAATAACATATGGCCAATGCTTCAGTTAAGTTTGCGCCACGTTTTATTCTTTCTTTAACTCCAATGTAACCTGCGGGGACAAATGTAGCACAGATGCCAGTGGTGCCTTTTTATGATTTTTTTTAAATAAAGATTAAAAATGCGATAAGGAAAAATGCAGCCTGTGATCTCCATGTTAGTTTTTATTTTTACTGACTGAGCTCAGAAAAAAGAACAACAAAAGACGTACAAGGGCAAGATCAAACAAGTTGCGTTCACACCTTCATTCTAACAATGCATTCACCCAAGCACTTAACTCAGGAATCACAGAGTAGAATATATCCAAGTATGTACTTCATCAGACTTCACACTCCCACAGTAATTCCACTTTATCATTACTCGGTGCATGCGGCCACAATTTCGTGCCGCAGATCTTTTAAGTCAGAAGCTTAAATTGCATGTAATGTTCGTTTTGCGATGCTTTTGCTGGCTTTGTGTCCTAGCCGAGGTATGCATGTCTATAGAGAATTGAATGGCCGATCACTATTAAAATTTTTCTACAAAGGCTGCCGAAGCTTTAATTTAACCTTATTAAGAAATGAATGCCGCAGTAACATGCATTGGTACAGATTCAAGGACGTGAATGCGGCACGAATAGGGAATTTCAAAAACCAAATGCCACGGCGGGTCATGCCACTTGTTATGCGCATATTACTTGGCATTAATAAAGCGTTGAATGGAAGAAAAAGGTTCGGAACGTTCACTCGCCAGTGGACACTTGCTTGGGGCTGTCCGAGGACAGGCTGCTGGAACTGCTCGAGCTACTCAGGCTCTGGGAGTGCTTGCGAGACCTGCTCCTCGGCTTGTCCGAAAGCCTATCCCCCCGCTTGTCTCCAGCGTGGTGGGTGGGCCTCGACTGCCGACCTGACTCCTGCTTCTCAGCCGAGGGGAGGGCCAGCTGGTCGGAGTGTCCCGCCAGGTGGCGCGATTCCACGAGAGCACCGGGCACGCTCCTCCTCTCTTTCCGCTGCTCGGACAGGTCGCGCGCTGCGGCCTGCGCTTCGACGGCACTCTTCACCGGCCGGTCCGCCGACTGAGCGTCCCAGGAAGGCCTCCTCTTCTCGGTGGGTGCGTGGAGCGACCGTTCCTGCCGTCCAGGGTCCTCCTTTGCGCGACCGGCCTCCGGCGACGACGCCTGCTTCGACGTGTCCTGCTGCTTCGTTTCGCTCTGCTCTCGCTGCTCGCCGCAGGACACCGACCACTCGCTATCCATCGCGGCACCGGCGCCTGATGCATCGCTCCGGTCAGACGGGCCTTTCTCGCGCTGGGGCTCAGAGTGCCCGCCATCTACGACCCCCAGCTGCTGCCCCGCTCTCCTGGAAGCGCGGCCTTCTTCCGGGTCATTCGGCTTCGAAGTGCTGCTAGGCTTTCGTCCATCGCCATCTTCTTTCGTCCTTCCGTTGCGCTGGGCAGCATGCGGTTGCTGCTGTCGCGACGCCGGGTTTGAGTCGTGTCCCGCCTCTCGCGTGGACTGCTTGAACGAGCCCGGTTGACGCTTACGAACAGCCTGCTTGGAGTCCAACGGAGCCGCCTCCCTGGACCGGTTCGCAGGTCCTCTGTTCCTGCTCGGCCTCCTCAGGCGCAGCGATGGTATGGACTTCGGGTCGTGCCGCTTCTCGTCTGTGTCGCCCTGGTGGAAGCTATCGCCTCCACTCGTGTCGTCGCTGCTTTTTCTGCGAGCGTCTTCTCGCTGCTGCTTCTTGCCCGTCGCTGCGGGGTCCGACAGGAGAACCTCGGTCGTGTGGTTTATCAGGACTCCCTCCAGTTCCGGCGGCTTGATCAGGGGCCCCGGTCGCCTCCTCGATGCGGGCGGCGACTCGTTGCTCGGGATGTAGTCCGAGAACTGGCTCATGCGCGATGGTCTGTGCTGCTGCGCCGTGGATGCCCCTCCCACGGCGGCACGGGCCTCTTCAGTATGTTCCGCCATCGTCTTTGTACCCGCTGCCGGTTGCCGTTCCAGAGCGCTGGTGGTTCGAAAGAACTCCTCGCTGTCAGGCAGCCAGGAGACCGATGGTTCGAGCAGCGATTCGCCCCTGTCGTTGGCGAAGTTGTTGAACCACGGCTCGCTCGTCTCCCCGGGTGGGTACCGCGGGCGCCTGTCAGCGGGGCTGCCTCGTGGTTTCGTGGTCGCTGGGTGCGGCGATGGTGCACGCGGATGTTGCTGGCGTTGCGCCGGTTGGGGCACGGAAGCTGCTGGGGGAGGTTGCGGAGACTTCCAGCGCTCGGGCGTTGCTTGCCGCGACGGTAGGAAGGGACCGCCACGGGGAATCCAGGGTGGTGTCGATAGCCCGAACAGGATAGGGTCCGGGATGTACTCGGGAGGGCTGTGCTCGATGGCCTGCTGTTGAGAGACGAGCAACGCAGCATGAGAAAAAACGGATTAAGGGACGGTTTGAGTAGGTATGAGACAGACGTTTGCGTGACCTTTTTAAGAAGATTGCTGCGTGTTTGCTTAATTTCACTGCAAGTCCTCAAGTGTTTTGTGTCTATGTGGGCATCTGCGCGAGCTGTCGCAATCCCAGCGTTTAAGCTTTTTTTTAAGAGTGTAAAAACGGGTGTATTCAAAATTTTCCCGTGGACCTTTTGCTCCTTCATCCCACTTACAGTTTCCCACTACGGGGTAGCCCCCACTCCCTCCCCCGCAGTCATAACAAAACTTCCATTGAGGTTACGTCTGTGTGTGACCCTGCTCTTCATTTCAAACCTCTTAGTTCGTCTAAACATCCATAGATAATTTCCTCATCCAACTCTTATCAACATGCTTCGATTCCTATTGCCTTCTGCAAACCATTCCCTCAGCCTTTGTAATCAGTGTCACGTAAGTTTCCCGTTTACATCGCTCCACTGCCATACCAACACGCATAACATTTCTTCGCGGAATCCCCACAATGCCTTCAGCACTACGAAGCCATGGTGCTGAGGCAGGCGCAAATGTTTGACATTTTATCGTGCGTATTTTACAATTGCTTGGGGTTTTATAACCGAATGTTGCGTGGGTGAATTTTCGTCTATATTACTTTTTATCTCCTCTTGCAGGGCCACAAAGCAAAACTTCAGTACTTGAATAGGTCAAAGAAAGCGTGTTATGTACGTTACCTTTGACGGTGGGTTGTAATCGTAGGTGTAGCTCATTTCCTCGGGACTCAGATAGCGTTCTCGAATCAGCTCTGAGAAGTTCTCCTGCGAGTCGCCGAAATTGACTCGATGTCAGCATTCTCCCTTTACTCATGGCCGAATGCGAAAGAGCAAAGGTACAATAGCCCAGATAGCGTAAACAAAATGGAAGAAAACAATAAAACACGTCAGTGCATGATTTTATTTGTTAATTGCAGCTATGTAAGCTCGTTTTGCCCCCAACGCTCGCAGAAGGCAGATCGTTAACTGCCTATCACACGTAAACACATCGCAGAGAAAGTCCTAAATCTTTGAGGAACCTTGTAATGTTCCAATCTTTACAAACTTCCTTTCCCAACGTTTAGCCCATTTCTGCGCATGCAACCAAGGGGGATCCTCTCTTGACAACCTCATGTTTAACTTGCGTACGCTCAACGTGCTAAATCGGGGGAAATACTTGCGCGTTAGAAGCTAGAATGCATTAGTTTTCGTTAATAAAAGAAACCACCTGATTTTTTGCTGGTAAATATTCAAGCCAATATTCTCTCATGTATACTTGCTGATAGTCAAACTTAGTGCGGACGAAAACAAAACCCCAAGGTTAGGCAAGTTGGTATCATCAAACAGATCTTACGACGTTAATTGTTTTTGTTCTTATTTGTAATTTTGTCCATTTATAACAGTATACACTATAAAGAGAGAACTGTAGGCTGAAGCTTTGAAGCCAGTCATTTATACATCCATTTAGTCAAAGATTTTTTTAACAGCGAAGCTGTTTAGCCAACCGTAATTTTTCGTGTCCGCGCAGTTAAAAATACCAAGACATTTCTGAGAACGCGCACGTGAGCGTGGGCCTCGCGACGACCGCCCGGTAGCTAATTAAACCAAGAAAATGCCTAGCGCTCGTGTGTGCATGCCTCGCGACGACCGCCCACCGTCCCCTGCGCACGTTCGTCAAGCCAAGCATACCCACTTAGGCAGAATGCCCCAGATTGCGGCGACCGCATGGCAGTTCCAAAAGCAAGAAAATTCCGAGCGCTCGTGTGTGCCTCGTTATGAGCGCCCAACGTCCCCGGCGCACGTTTTTCAAGCCAAGCATACCCACTTAGGGAGATTAGCCAAGATTGGCTGAAAAGAAGAAAAAAACTCCAGCGTTCGCCGTTATTGCGGCAACACTTTCTCGGAACGACAAAGACTCCAGAACTCCAGAGTACGCACCTCCAAGGTGATGTCCAATGATTATCACTTCCGAAAAAAATGAAAGAAGCTCACACTTATAGCAACAATGATGAAGTAAAGGTTGTTGCGGCATCGAAGAACAAGCGAATCGCTTGCAATCGTGGACTTAAACCGTCATGATGGTCACTAAAGTTGCGTACAGCTTCGCTACCTTCAAGTCTTACGCGTTAGTGTGAGCGTCCTTCATTTTTTTTTTCTCCTGTAGCTGCGCAAATTTCCTTTTCTTTCTTTTATATTGTGGACAGCCCATCGTGGCATGGTAACTTACGAACATATTTCAACCTGCCATTAATTTGGCTCAGATGTAAACTTTCTTAATTTCTGAATTGAAAGTCAATTTGAACCACTTCAGAAAGAAGTAGGCATAGAGATAAGAACAAAAGAACGGCAAAATGTACCGGTTGGTTTCGCACTATTCACACTCCCTCTGGATGCCCAGCGTGACTAACATGATTCAAAAACGCTTGTTGGTATATTTTATGCTAGATGTGTGGACTGGCAGCTGCGCATCCAGCCCAAGTCAGTTAATTCCGCAAGGCATTCGAACAGCTAATGCTAGTTCCTCATTTGAATTTCCCGGGAAGGTGACGTCGTGAATCAAGCTATCCAGCTGCCGTCCATGGACCGAACGGGTCAATGCGCCTGTGACCTGTCCACGGTCGATTGCCTGAATTCGCGTCCGCAGCCCAAATTTGATTATTAACGTTCCCAACTTCCACCTTTGAGGTGTGGCATACCGACTGGTCCATCGATACCCAATTTTAACTACTTAAATTACTAGGTTTAGACCGCAAAGCACATCAACAGGCGATAAAAAAATCCAAGGAGTCAATACATAAAGTTTGAGAGTCGTTCTAAAAAGCCGTGAACCGTCCCTCAGTTGTTTAGACAATTCGATCGCAAAAAATGATAGTTTGCACCCTCACGTATTTTTTAAATTACCGTTATTGGTGGCTCGCCATTGACGATACACCTTCACGTCGCGCGACGCTCTGTTCCCCTTTTTACTGAGCCTGAACATTAAAGTTCAGACGGTCCCACTCATCAAGTCGAGGGCTGAGCTTTAGTATATTGAGCTTCGGTAAGTTCAACATGACCAACGGAGCGTAAGGTCGCGCCGGACGTCTCCATGGCCCACCCCAATGCTGTCGGTTGCTTCTCGCTCTAATTCTCTCCGGCGCGTTTTGCGGTTTTTCGTTCGAACTATGCCCGGCTTGCCCAGTGAATCGAGACGTCTAGCCTCGCGTAAAAAAGCTCTCACGCTTGATTGCCTGCGTCGACGCCATTGCTCAAGCGCACTTGATGACGCTTCTGGCCTTGGAAAGCGTGCTCAGCTCCCGTCAAATATCAAAGGGCAGCTTCACACTAACGATCGATGCGAGCACTTTGGGATTACGGCCTTTTGAGGAGACAGGTGCAGCGTTTGTCAGCGGTATAGATGGGCCGATCACCGGTGCGGAGATAATTAAAATGTAAGCTTTGAGACAGAATCGACCACTTAGAAGCGATGGTGCTGTGATTGGCACGTCCTGCGAAATCGGCTCAGCGCCAGCATGTTTACCAGGTGCTGTCCGTATCTAAAAAAAAAATCACATGTATAGATACCTATCCGCTCGTTGCTTTGTTAGCTTCATATAATAAAAAAAATATGGTTGATTCCTCTGCCATGAGAATCGGTAAAACACAAAAGTAAAATGTGCAGCGAAATCTGCAGCTGAGCATGATTTGAGGGTCGGCGGCTGTATTGTGGGTATGCTTGGCGAGCGACGTCCTGCTGGTGGGTCGTCTCGGCAAAGGTGTACTGGCGTCATTTCCGTGACGTATATGACGTCAGCGAAATCTTGGTGTACCCCGGCATAAAACACTTTCGTGTTAAAATATGAAACCCGAAAACGAGCAACCCTAGGTATAACGAACTCTTTAGTTCTAAAGGTTGCTTCCCCGCAAAAAGACCCTGTGTGCAGGGGTGCACCCTTTACAGGCCACTCGCTTTGTTGTACTGGCGTCATATCCGTGACGCATATGACGTCACTCAAATGTTTGAGTATCCCGGAATAGAACACTTTCGTGTTAAAAATATTACGAGACGCAAAAACACGACAAAGACGTTTGTTATTCGTGCGATGCCCTACAACCACCGTTATGGGCTTGCAACCTCTACGCGGCTCTTTCGTCTGATGTTGAACCACGCTTCTGCATTTGAGTTGATTATATAAAATTTATAAATTTCCTTTTTATACGCTTGTTTGAGTAATCGTTGGGCACAAAGTACGATTATATTATCTTACGGGTCTACTTGACAGTGAGTGTTTCGAGAAAACACCGCCTTACTGAGCCTCGAAGTCACGGAAGGAATGAACTTTTCAAGTTTAAAGGCTGCATGGGTCTAGTGGTTCGAGTTGGGCGATGATTCCACGGAACCAAATGTTTTTTTCATATGCCATCGTTAGTGGTGAAGTTTAGAAAACCTTGATTTTCTTTTTAGACATCTGCACCTGTAATCTTTAAATGTGAAAACCGATTTGGTAACTTTATGGGCCGAATAAAATGTAAACGGTTTTGCGATAATACGTTTAAGCCTTTTTTTCGTAAAATATCGGTGAAATTTGAAAAATAGATCACCGAAGGGATTTATGCTCCAAATTTAGTGTCTCTAGACCTCATGGTATGGTGCATGGGCATCGGCAAGATTTTGTCTTGAGGGGTGCAAACCCCGCGGTAGAAGAGAGAAGAGGGGAAGGAAGAGGGGAAGGAAGAGGGAGGTTGAAATTTTATAAGCCAAATTTTACAGCCTCCACAACCATGTAGAAGAATGAAAGTGGTAATTTTTGTCGTTAAGCGTTGCAAGTTTCGAAGCGTTTACTAAAACCAGTGCATCACAACAAGAAACTACTCCAGTACATAACAGCAACATTTTATTAAACAGAAAGATAAAATGCACAGGACTTTGCAACAATTGTCATGCTCCGAAATAACCATGTAAACGTGAGTGACGTAAATATGAGCGTCGGAACGGGTTATATTCACCAGAACTTCGTTCTTTGCAAACATGGCCTTCAAGCTTTAGAAAAGCGCTGCGGAAAAAGCAAATTCGCGTTCGCTCTGTAAACAGCAGCTTCGGACCATAATGTTTTACATGGTCAAAGCGCACAGAAGCCAACCCTTCGAACTTATTTGACAGCACTCTCTTGCGGCATTACGAGAGCGGGTCGTTAACAAACAACAAAGGCATAGCTAATCCGGGGATGGATAAAGTAGGTTTTAAAATTCGTGCAGAGTGACAACTTCATTTTTTAAGTGCGAATGCACTTCTTAAGCGACCCTGAACCTGCGTCCACCGGCGATGTCTGCATAGCATACCCACGTGGGGGATCGGCCAGGAATCTCCTCGTCTTCCTTGGCAACGGGGGGAGATGGGCGCGCGCTGCCTGGCCGCTGACATGGCACATACCCACGTGGGGGATTGGCCAGGAATCGGGCGTGAGAAGGGCTAATGCAGCCGCTTAAAGGAGTACTGACACGAAATTTCAAAGCTGAGATCCGCTCTAGCAATCAAGTACAACGACAACACAAATAGGTGTCTGTGAATAAATGCATCTTTCTTTCTTTGTAGTTGTGTGTGTGTGTGTGATCTCTCTTTCGCGAACATTACCGAACCGCGCAAATTCAACTCGTGCATTCGCACTTTCACATTCTTCCCCTCGGGGAAATGCGGGGAATTTTTTTCAGGAAAACTTCCAGGGGCAAAGTTAGCACGGCAAAAGCTTGTCGGGGTTGCTAGCCTACAAGCAGCTTGGTTATGTCCAATTAGGTTTTCGTTGAAGAAAGACCAACAGGAACGTCGCCTCCCCCCCCCCCCCTTTTTTTTTTTTGGCGTTGAGGTCACAGTGAACATCCTAGAAAGTTTCTGGTCACAAACGTCAGCATATCAGCGGACAAATAAGTAAGGGGGAATGAAGCCGCGGGGCTGAAGAACTGTGGAAGTGGGGGAGGGGGTGCAAGAGCTGGTGCAGCTTGAGGGTGGCGAGTGCCCCTCTTGCAACCGCCTGCCGACACCCATGGCATGGTGGGTTAGGCGATGATAAGCCAGCCAGCCAGCCATCTAGCAAGGACCTCTTGGCGATGATGATGATGATGATTTCTATTGGTATCCCCTTTGTATCGGGGTGATGACATGTCATCTTACCAAAAAGGACTAATATACACATGTTTTACACTTTTGGTTCAATACTAGCGCTGCTTAGGGCAGGCACAAAAAGCTTATTAGGCACAAAATACTTTTTTTTTCTGTTACAGGTGGTAACTGTCCTAGGCAATATTCCCCTCTCTGCTTTTCGTCCACCAGCATTCTAATCTTCTTTTCGTCCCCTCGACAGCCTTGAAGGTAACTTCCTCTGTGATACCCTTAAATCCTAGGGCTCCTGAAAGCCCAATACGACTGGCGACCCAGTCGCTTTTGCGCCCCCTGCTGAGGTGGCTTCCTTGCAGTAAGAGACTACATGTGGCAGAGCACGCTTTACAAGCCCAAGTACAGGCACTGAAGGTAGCTTCTTTGCAGTAAGAATCAGTGTGTGGTGAAGCACGCTTTATAGGCACAAGCAGAGGCTGTAGTTGTAAAATTAGGCGCAAGAACCGCGTAAGAAAATCCGTATTAGCTGCAGTGGACCCCGTTTGACCATGCTGTATATGAACCACGAACAGATGCAGCCGCTTGACACGTGAGTGTGGACGTGTGAAAATTTAGCGTACACTCTCGGTGCGGTTCTGTTCGTTGTACCTTCAAATACGATTTTCTACGTGGTCATTGCATGATCTGATAAAAACTTTCCAGCTGCAGTGAACGGGATAAATAAAAAGTATTAAATAATTGTGCGAAATCTTTCGTACGCAGGTCATTCCTACGCAAAACGATTTTTAATGTCATACATTTTTAAATTAACGATGCACACGACGGCCCTCTAACGCTTGGTTGGCCTCTTCTTTGTAGAGCTTTCTCAATCGTTCCTCGCCCTCACTTTTCTTTTTAGTTCCGCAAGGCACATCATGCTCGCATCGTGAAGGCCGGTGCTAACGTGCGTAAAGGTAGGTAGCATGTCGCAATATGGCGGACGTGCAAAATGCGTACGCTTTATCATGTACGTTCTTCAAGGGTAGCAAAGTAGCAAGGGTGACAAAGTACATCGCGCTACGTCTGCCCTAATTTTTATCGTCGTTCAGAGCAAAATAAAAACGCAGAAAAAAACCTGCAGCTTGATGCTTTATACATGCCAAATACGCTCTTAAACCGGCAACTTCGTCGGCGGTGGGCATGCTTCGGTCACCAAGAGTTTTGCTGCTGCTGCCCGCACGACCAGGCACAACCGTGGAAACCCGTGTTTCCACGCAGACGCGTTATGTCACACCAATTTCGACCTTCGAGTTGTGCAACAAAGCGCTTCGGGCGCCAGCCCTGGCTCTGTTTTTCTGTAATTAATTATCTGCATGTTCGACACCTGCTTCTCTCTCTCTCTCTCTCTCTCTCTCTCTCTCTCTCTCTCTCTCTCTCTCTCTCTCTCTCTCTCTCTCTCTCTCTCTCTCTCTCTCTCTCTCTCTCTCTCTCTCTCTCTCTCTCTCTCTCTCTCTGCCCACCGCACCGTCTACTGTAGGTGGGTCGGTGATATAAAGGCTGGCCGCCTGACGTCCCCAGCCGCTGAAGCCTGTCGGCATTTTGTCGCCAAAAAAAGAAATGTCCGGCCTCTGAAACGCCTGTCAGTGCTATCTGGCTCTTCAATCTCTGAGACAAGACTCAGCTTGTTACTAAATGCAAAAGCCTAATTAAGGAGTATGTTTAATTATCAGAGTTAGCGCGTAGGCTATAACGACAATAGAAAACGTATCAGGTCACGTAGGCCGGACTCCGGATGCCTGTTAATTACAACGAACTTCCTTCTCCTAACAGAACGCGTTAATTGCAAACTACCTTGTGCAGATAGCGGTAGGAACAAGACTCAGTTTACTAGAAGAGCCTGCTTTCTAGCTGAAGTATTGTGAAAAGGAAATTCTAAGGATGAATTTTTTTGTAAATCCGCTCGCCTGAGCAACTTAATCTTTTAACCGCTCCTTTAGCGCTAGTTTAAATGATGCTTCATCTCGCGAAACTTAGTCAGCAGGAACATACTCTTCAGCTTTGGTTTCTAGCGGTTAAGGGGAAAATTTAGAAGAAAACAAACAATATGCGAAGCAATGCTTAAAACAAATGTAGATAAGAGAGCTTTATTATTGCTTTGTTTAAATATGGATCATTTTGGGTTACACACCCCTAGCTACCCTCTCCCATTTTTTTTCTCCCCCGCAAAATTCGAGCGCGCCCGACCAGTGCTAGGCACCAAAACCACCAAACGCAATTGGTGTTCGCGCATTAGGCCACGTTAGCGCGGGACGTCAGCGGCGCCGCTCATGCAGACGGCGCCTGACAGCATCTTGTTTTGTGCAGTTATCTTTGTTGTTTTCAACACGAATTTTATTCCCGAAGGCTGTTATTTTATTTCTTCATAGTAACAACCAATACAACAGATATTTTTACTTAAAAGTAGGCTGGAGAAGAGAAGAAAAAGTGTCTTCTAGGCACTTCCCTTTTGCCCACAAATTTGACTAAGCTTTTTTTTTTTGCGCTAAACAAAGTTGACAATGTGACCCCCTCCCCCCCCCCCCCCCCCCCTTCCGCCCTCAACCCCTTTGCCTCTTCGTGCGCTGTTGAGGAAAACGCGTTATTTTAACGGACAGTCTCCGAGAGCTAAAATCAGCGTCATAAAAACGGCAGCAAAAAAAAAAAAAAAAAAGAAACGTACACAAATGGACCTTCTGTGGCCCTACGGAGACATACTTTGCGTATAAAAAATCCTGCAGACGACAAATGCACAAAACCGGTACAGTTGCATGTAACCAGGCTGCCCGCGTGGTTCGAACGGACCGGGGGAATGGGGAGGTAGATGAGACACGGGCACATTCTCACTACATCCAATCAGTAGTAAGCGTGTCGTGCACGTGCAGTACGTGCACACACTCACGCGCAGCTGTCGCAGCCTGTCGGAGCGCTCGCTGAGCAGGCTGGTCCTCTGCTCGATCTCGTCCAGCTTGCGCATGAGCCAGTGGTTGCGCTCCTCGTTCTGCTGCTCCTCCATGAGCAGCTTACGCCAGTACTCGTACAGCGACGCATGCTCGTTCATGCTGCGCCACACCCGCACACGGCTTAAGCCACGCCCACACATACGGGGACGCCACAGCACCACGTCTATCGCGAATAAAGGGAGGGCCGTTCTATCTGTCGTCACCGCCCAGCGGAAAAAGAGACAGCGTCACAAGCGGGCGGTGGCTTGACGGCGCACGTGAGAAAAAGTGAAGGTAATACAACACAGGAACCAGGTGCATGCACGTGTGGGTCATGTCGCATGGCCATGATGGTGAAGGCGGGGCGTAGATTAGCCGAAAAGTGAGGTGTGCGCGTGCCTGGTACGTGATGTCTTTTTTTTTTTCAACACGGAGTGCTCGTTTTCTCTTTAGCACATTTATCAGCCTTAAACGATCTTTTTGCGCGTGTCCACACGTGTGTGCGCAATCTATGCACTGTCCCTCTGCTTCTCTCTGGCCCTGAAAAAACCACGTTCAGGGCACAATTATCCGCCATAGAACGCGGCTCCCCGGCATTTCACGCAATGGCCATTTTCGCATGACCTTGCTCCATATCAGTGTACATACATTTACGTAATACGTAATATAACTTAATTAGAAATACACTAAATGGCATATATATATATATATATATATATATATATATATATATATATATATATATATATATATATATATATATATATATATATATATATATATATATATATCTTCCGAAATGAGTCAGATCTAAAAACCGAAACTAAGTCAGATAAAACTGCATTGACAAGAAAATAGGCGAGATAACGCCCTGCAAACGTATATGAAAATCGTAGCTCGCATCGAAAATGAGCGAGATCCTGCTGTGGCATGAATCAAAATGAGCCAACTCCATTTCCCCAATGGGAGTTCGCTTTTGGCGTGACTGTTCGGACTGTTTAATGTGTGTTTTCGGAAGTTTTTCTTGTTTTGCTTTTCGGTGCTGGCTTATCATGAATTCAGACGGGAATTAAAATATCGGTGAAACATCAGTAGTCCCCAGATAACGACGACACAGTGAACAGAAGAACAAGTAAAGGAAAGGAAACTGAGATGTGAAACAATCTTTTCATCTCGTCTCCTCCGTCCCTACGGAGTAAGTTTGGTTATTATTACTTTTACTCCCATATTTACGGTTCTAGTACTTAACTAAATAGCTACTGCCTACAAGCCCTGGCAAATACCCCCCTGTCGGTACGATCGACTTCATTGAGGAGAAGAAGAATATATGAGCAGCCTTTTTGTAAAGCGTTCAGGATGTTCATGGCAAGGCAATAAAGAGGTTGATTACTTCGTAAGTATCTTCAGGCGTGCCAAAGGAAGTTATCCTGCGGAAGAATTCGAAAAGAGCTGCTAATGCTGCCAAGAGGACTCACCTAGCTGCTGTCCATGTATAGTTAATTCTACTGTTCTTGAAGCCTTATTGCATATGTGCAATGCCTTTTGCGCCAAAACTCCATCGTATCATCCTTGAAAGTATATTGCAGTAAAGTTTTCATAAGAATGCCGCACTGATTTGAATATTTCAATTCAGTACGAGCCAAATTCGAACTTATCATTCTAACATTGCTCAAATTCACCGCATATTTTTTTAGCTCGTGAGTGTAAAAAATAAATACAACCAGATTTATCCCCCAAAGGACGGGCGAGACGAAATGAAATGATTGTTTGACACCTCCCAGTTTCATTTCGTTCACTTCTTCGTCGTCTGTCCACTTTGTTGTCGACGTCTGGCGACAAATCTTTCGCCGACTTCTTAATTGCCGTATGAATTCATCATAACCCAGC
This sequence comes from Haemaphysalis longicornis, assembly GCF_048455015.1. Classification (NCBI taxonomy): domain Eukaryota; kingdom Metazoa; phylum Arthropoda; class Arachnida; order Ixodida; family Ixodidae; genus Haemaphysalis; species Haemaphysalis longicornis. The sequence continues at coordinate 62,293,067 of NW_027526335.1, read as the reverse complement.
TCCGAAAAACAAAAAAATAAATAAATAAATCTCTGAAAACATGCACGAAACAGTTGGAACAGTCAGGCCAAAAGGAAACTCCCACTGGGCAAATAAATTTGGCTGATTTTGATCCATGCCACAGCAGGATCTGGCTCATTTTCGATACTAACTACGATCTGAGTACGCGTTTGCAGGGCGTTATCTCACCTATTTTCTTGCCACCTCTTTCCTAGAAGAAAGTTGGAGAGTTTTTCTTAACAGTGCAGTTTTACCTGACTCAGTTACGGTTTAATATATATATATATATATATATATATATATACATATAGAGAGAGAGAGAGAGAGAGAGAGAGAGAGAGAATAGGGGTTGGCAGTCAAGAAAACCTGGGAAAGCAAAGGGGGGTATGCGGTAGGTCATAGAAACAGATGAAGCATTTTTTTGAGTCAGAAAAGAAAGTGGTGAAAAAATTCCCGCCGGGTGGGATCCGATGGGGTATATATATATATACCGTAATTACCCTATTCTAACGCGCACCTTTTTCCCGGAAAAATAGGCCGAAAAATCGCATGCGCGTTAGAATCGGATACGAAACCGAACTGCCGAAACAGCTGAAATTTTGTTCCACCCATCGCCATCGCCATCACCATCTCAAGATGGTGCCAAACTTTTAGCAACAATTTTTCGGATCTAGGCGCCTAGGCTTTTCTATCGGCGTTCACACAAATCGTCAAATTATTCCACTTGCGCGCTTGATAACAGCAATGGCAGCAGCGGCAACGAAGGTGCACCGCTTCCACGGCTTGCGAGCGGCTCCCACGCGTTCACAACGAGCGGTTGGCTGAAGCGTACGCCTCTGGAGAAGCTCGCGGGATGGGCGTGCGAGGCGTGGGCCACGATCCCATCGAACCATGGTTGGTTCGTTCAGAAGTGCGGCATCGCGAACATGCTTTATGACACCGATTACAAGATGTTGCGGACAGCAGAAGGCGACAAGGAGCTCTCGGAGAACGACGAGGTGTGAGATGAGTGAGATTACTTCGGGGAATAAATCGCCCGTTTCTCTCGCATTCGTTTTTCCTGCTCACAAAGTTCCTTGCACGTTACTATCGGAGGTGAAAGTTTTTTCGGTTTTTTGTCTGGAAAATCGGGTGCGCGTTAGAATCGGGTAATTACGGTATATATATATATATATATATATATATATATATATATATATATATATATATATATATATATATATATATATATATATATATATATAAAGAGAGAGAAAGGGGGGAGCGAGAGGGAAGAGCGTTTTAGAACAAATATGTTGCCCGCAGATATGGGCAGATGAGGTCAGGCAGTTTGCGGGAATAAATTGGACGCAGTTAGCGAGTTAGCGCAGGACCGGGATAATTTGAGATCTATGGGAGAGGCGTACATGGGCTGATGATAATGTTTCCCGCTTGCACGCTGCTTCGTTTGTGGCTCTCGAAAACCACAACCTCGGCAACCCGGAGGCGGGAGGCTTTTAATAAAGTCTATCTTTCTCTTTGTTGCAGTAGTACTGCAGCCTAACCCGATCTGCCGGCTAATAGAACGTTTCCTAACATCAACTCTGGTATCGGAAGTTTCGAGCTTTTGAACCTTCATCCATTTGAACACTCCACACGACGACAACGGGCTGGACGACCTCATGTAGCAAGATTTAAAGTAGCCATGAAGAGAAAATCCAACTGTTTAATTTGAAAGAACTAGGATTCAGTATCTCAGTCAGCTCCATTACAGCCCCAAAAGATGTTTTAACGAAAAAAAACAAGAAGTATTTAAAAACTTTCAAATCTTGCGCCTCAGTGACGTGTTATGAGCGAGAATGACGTCATACGGGCCAACAATAAAATATAATTTTCAGTGCGTTAACTGCACGTTAGCATTCAAGTGATGCGGTCAAATGGAACTAGAGGCCCCATTACAGACGTCCAGTCATGTGTCGTCGCGACAGGTCAGTTAGGCGGCCGCCAATCGCACAAACAAGGTTCCGTGACGTCATAGAAAAGTTGCGGGAAATTGGCTAGGGGGTCGCCACTGCTTCACACGTTTTTAGATGCGACTGCATCTCATTCCCTCGTCTTGTCCCTGCATCCGGCGTCGTCGGCGTCCGCCCCTCCCCCATTCTCCTCGCCGCGTGAGCTGCGCTCTCCGCCGCTCACCCCCTCTTCTCTCCGATGCTCCTCTCTCGAGAGGGGCATTGGATTGGATTGGCTTGGATTAAAGTGGATTGTGTTGGATTGTGTTGCGTCATAGCCGCGGCAGACGCACTGGCGCCAGCGCGTCCCCTCACCGTTATGCGCGCTATAAAACGCGGTGCCTGCGCCGCTCCGCTCCATCGTTCCAGCGCCGTTCCTCCGCTGTCCAACGCTGCAACGTGAACCCCCTATGCGTCGCATCTACACAGGGGTTCCCGCGACGGGAGGTGGGAGTTTCTCTTTAATATCTCCGTTATTTGTTCAAAGATTGCGATGATATTGGTATCATTGTTATCGGGACTAAGCAGTCTTTCTAATAAACCCAACTTGTATTTTGTCTTCATGGTTCCTTTAACCCTCCCTTACGTCACGCAACACACACGGCCTCATTCCTGGCAAGGCTGTGGTGGTCTCAAGTTCGTAGAACGTGTTTGCAGCAAATATATCTCGAAGATACCTGTCCACAAGTGAAATAGACATATTTATTACATGCGCCAATTATAGTTTTCCACCCCCAAGGGATATTCTGCTGGCGGGTATATGGGCCGGCCAAGTGGCCTGAATATGAATAAGCGGAGCTCCTTGAACAATTGCGTTTATTCTAGGCGGCTCAGGAACGAAAACTGCGCTTCTAAAGAAGATAATGCTTCGCGTTTCTCTACCTTACCGATCCAACGGGAAAACAGTTGTAGCACATATATTGCTATGTGCGTATACATTTTGCAACGCGCCTCGTTTCTTAACTGGACATGCGTCAAGTTACGCGCACGTTTTCTTAAGTGCAATAACATATCTTCCATTCATATTTTTGTTGCTTGCCCTAAAAAGAAAGCGTGCAGTTTAAATACACATCCCAGCTGCCTTAAAATGCAACTCTAAGTGGAAATGGGGTTGCCTTCTTTTTTTCGAGCAATTGATGCGGGTCCTTCGCTGTCCCCACATCGCCATGCTACCGCATCTCTATGTACTCTGAGACTGCCGGAGAGTATTCCCACTTTTTCCCTAGTTTTTGCTTTGCTTTGCACTTTCTTTACAGGTCTACATTGTAATTATACGGGCCGCAGTGTAGCTAAGCTCTTGATCTGCGGGAAACTATATTCTACCCACCACAACAACGTATGTGGAATAAAGAAAAAATCTTCAAAGCCAAATGATTGCGGTCAATGTAGTCGCAAACCGGCCCATTCCTTTGGGAGTACAGGAGCGCTGTATGCAGGTCGCGGCTGGAATTGTCTCCAGCAAAGCCATGAAATCGAAGTGCAGCAAAGTTCTTCCTTATTGATTTTTCTTTTTAAACCTTCATATTATATAAGCTACTCTAGCAGCATTGTACAAAACTTGAGGCGTCGAACAGACAAATGACCTGCCTAATAGTCGCTTTGTACAAAAGCGGGATAGCGCATGTGAAACAAAAGAGCCTGTCTTCCACCTTCCCTCCCAAACCCCTGCTTTTATTTTGTTATAATGTTAACTGTTTGAACTAACGTCGCGAACTCTAAAGCTCATTTATACCTCATTATTTGTTTGTTCGTTAGAAAGGTACGGCTGCTCGTGAGACCGTGAGCATCTCCAGATGTAACTACGTTACTAAGGCAATATTTTTTTAAGCGAATATATATGAGCCATACGCAAGAACACCGCTGCTTATATTCTTAGTATTAACCGCGACGCTGTAACGTCCAGAACAATCAGTAAATATAAAGCGTTAAGTAACTTGAGACGTCCACATAACGGAACCGGACAATACGGACGCTTTCGTTTCGGTCCCACGCGCTCTTTGTAACCACGATCAACATACCCTCTCAAGATATTTTTATGCGTTTTACTTAGTAAAGTCAATCCTAACACGTAGCTATGGGCTCACTGAAACTATATTAATTTTTTTCGCGGTGAGGGCAGCCTTGTGAGAACCAGGAATGGAAAGCGTTTCGGCTTACCTAACTTCTGGAGACGTAAATACGCGCTCCTCCAGCGAATCGCTCATGCCACATGCGGATAAGCGGCCACCAGAAAGGAGTCCTTGGAAGATTGTCTAACTCCGGTGTTCGCACCGACGCGACCGGGGTTTGCTCCCAGCGTGTCCCAAGCCCCGGAGAGAGTGCGGAACGTTGGCCCAATAGCGTGCGTGACCTACATTTCGCTGGACGGGATCAGCGTTAATGATCGGTATTCAGGCCGCGTCGTTGTATAAAAATGCGTCTAAAACGCCGCAGCGTCAAAGAGCAGGCGAAAGTAATAACTAGGCCGACGCACATTTTTTCCCCTTGTTTCTCTGCCGCTCGTTCATCATATCCTAGCTGCAACTGCTAAATGGCTTCCACGAACAGGAACAACTCGAAGTCAGCAACTCACGTGCTGGTGGCTATGGCCGAAAGATTGAGATATTTACGTTTTTACTTTGCTTCTATACTAGATCTTTTTAGTGAGCCCTAACCACACACGGCTCATCAGTCAGTAAAAGAAAATCAAAAGATGCGCTCCCACCGTTTGCCCACGAGTCTGTCTTGGAGGCGTCATGTTAAAGCTGGCGAAGTTCCCGCAATCTCGGTCGTCGCAGATTGCGCGGTAGCACTTTGCAGTCAGGCGCGCTGAACGAAACTGGTGTCGGGGTGGCGAGAAACTAACCTTTTCAAAGGCTCCCGCGGTGTAGACGGGCCACGGGCACGTGTACGGAGGCGGGACGGAGGTTTGCCGCGGAAATCGATTCGAGAATGAAACTTTCGAGCTTTTGTTGGCTTTCTTTCAAGCACGGCGTGGACGTGATGTCGGCAGCGGCGGCGTTTGTTGTGGTAATTACGCGCGATTCACTCGAGCGCTCAACCATTTCAGTTTACGAGGTTGCCATGGGCAACCGCAGCAGACAACGCGATACTTTTCCCTCTGGGCGGCCCCGGGACTTCACTGGTGCCTTTTCTTTTTTATCGCCACTTTAGGTGTGATTATGTCGCTATACTACGAGTAAGCACACGCGTTTGGTGATACTGCCCTTGAATGTTCTCTTTTTTAGGCATGCATGCCGTTTGCGATGCTCTTCCTCAAGGAGCGCTTTGGTCCGAAATCGCTCAATGAGAGCAATCAAACGGTATTTGACACAACCCTTTGATTTGGTGGCTAGTATGACAATATTTTTAATAAATGTTTCAGCTACAGTGTTGATTTACGAGTCACGGAAGGAAGGAACTTGAAGATTGGTGTTTTTCTGGTTCCCCGTATTTACCGCTTGCGACCTTTCGGCTTGTGGCCGGTCAGTAGCCGCAGAAACGGCCGTCGCCGGCCGTTCCCTTCCCAATGTTTGCCACGTGTAGCTGCGTGTAGTTGAAGCCCGGTCGGCAAGTTTCACCGGCTTTGGAGTGGGCGATAGCGGAGTGCGCCCGGCGATTATGGTGAACTTTTCCATCGCACCGCCGGTGTTTTAGATGAGGCGAAGACCAGACGTCGATCACCAAAAGTATTCGCCAACCAAAGGAACAGAGAGAACTGAAATTCAAATTCTGTGACTGATCGGGAGTAGGCGTTGTTGACACTGCCGTCAGTCGCTTAGGCCTAGGTAAGTCGTTCATTTGTGTTTTTAATTTGAAAACACGCTCGCGACAAGCGATATGTCCATGTCTGCCGGTCGTTCTCACACTGGATTGTTTTTATAACGTCTTGTTCTGACGCGCGCTGCTCTGAACTCCTTCATCGCTGGCTCGTACCGACGATGCCGGTTTGGCGGTTTTGGTTACTTGTTATATATAAAAAAACGAAAGAGTATTGAAGATAGATATATGTTACGCCAACAGGATTGTGCATGAGTACGGACATCACATCTAATTTTTGACTAGAATTTTGAGTCTCCATTCACTTCACGCGATCGTAAGATCAGTTTGCTGATACGAGTGCCGGCCGGCTACTGCCGACGTGTTCCGTCGGAACTTTTATCTCTTCGATCTTTACTTTTCTCTCTTTTTGTCGAGCAAAGGTTCGCAATTCTGAGGCATCAAAGAACAGTTTTGCGTGGCAGTCATGGCTGTAAAGCTGCTGCATGCGTGATGACAGGCGCTGATAACTTGGGAGCTAACGTGGCAGCTGATCTAACGACCTTTTCCGTTCGCTCCCCGTCCGGCATCCACTGACAGTTCACGATGCCTCCCTCGAGCCCCGTCCAGTACAAGAGAGCGTCATGGTGGTCACGTATGAACCCGGAGAAGCAGGAGACTCTGCTGAAGATGTCAATACTTTCAATGGCGGCTGTGTTGTGTAAGTACTGTGCGCACGTTTGATCTCCTAAACTCTGCGTATTGTTAAGGGTAGGTCGTGATGAGCTAACACGGCCGGAAATTAATGGAAAATTAAACAACCTTGTAGAAAAACCAAGTCAGGCTTCATTTAATTGTCGTTAATGGCAAGCGCTCAAGCTTTGAGTACCAACAATACTCAGTGCATAATAGACTATTCAAACTGACACCTTGTTGTTGACGCTTCTGTGAAGTGACGGTGTGTAATACAGTGTCAGGGAAGCGTCAGCAGGAAAATAAAAAAATTGGCAACCTAATGATAATAAGTGTCTTGCTTAAAAAAGAGCTTTGTAATTCTGAGATACCCGGACTACAGCGCTGTGGCTTGTCTTGTCTTGTCTTCCAGCATTTGTCTGCAGGCTCTTCTCAGTGCTCCGCTTCGAGAGTGTAATTCACGAATTTGACCCGTACTTCAACTACCGCACAACTCGCTACCTTGCCGAGGAAGGCTTCTACAGCTTTCACAACTGGTTTGATGACCGAGCATGGTACCCCCTGGGCAGGATCATTGGTGGCACAATCTACCCTGGTACGTCCTTGCTTGTATACCATGGAGCGTGTCGTACTTCATACTGGCATTGGTTCGCGTATATTAAAGCTTGTTCATTGTATTTTGAAATGTGTATTATACCTGTGCTACACGAGCATTTGAAAGGTCATTTCAGTCAAGAGGCCCAAATTTTAAATTCCATTCAAACTGGAAGGAGTTCCACCGAGAGAGAGAGAGAGAGAAACATGTTTTATTCCTGGCCAGGCTAAGTTCGGACGGTGGAGCCGCGGAAGCGCACCTCTATAGGCCCGAGCCCTGTCGACCAGGGTGCACTGGGACTGGGCGTCCGAGCGCGTGAGGGCAGACAGCCAGGAGTCGGGGGGGGGGGGGGGGGGGGTTGGGTTGGGTTGGGTTGGGTAGGGGAAGGAAGCAGGGCGGGGAAGTGCCAGATGGCATGGGGGGTGTCTTCGTAGTCGCCGCAGTGTGGACAAGCGGAATGGCGATATGTGGGTGAGGGTGGATCGAGTGGGGAGGGAATGGGTTTGGATTTGTCTCCAGAGGGATGATTCAACTGGGGATAACGAGGGGTGAGGGGGTGGTGCGTGAAAGCCTGTGATGGAGGGTGATTTCGCAGAAGGTGAGCAGTGGCTCTAGGTGAGGAGGGGGCCCTGCTGAGGGGTCCGGTGTATTAAAGCTCGGGCCGCCTCGTGTGCCTTCTCCACGCCGCCAAAGCCCACATGGCCAGGAGTCCACAAAAGGGAGATGGTGCGGTCAGGAGGGGGGTGGGAGCAGAGAATTTTGTGGGCGAGGGGCGAAATGATGCCCCTGCAGAAATTTCTAACGGCCGTTTGTGATGTACACGACAATTCTCAAAGGCAGTTGAAAGTTTACCCGCCGCGGTGGCTCAGTGGCTAAGGCGTGCTGCCGAGCACAAGGACGCGGGTTTGATTCCCGACCATGGTGGCCGCTTTTCTGATGGAGGTGAAAAGCAAGGACGCCTGTGTGTACAAGATTTTTACGCATGTTGAAGATCCACAGGTGGTCAAAATTAATCCGGAGCCCTCCACTACGCCGCGCCTCATCGCCTGCATTGCGTTGGCACTTAAACCCTGTAATCAATCAAATCAGTTGAAAGTTTCCGTGTTCGCCCGCCACGTCTTGGTGTCGCCACTGCTGTCCTGTTTCGTTATTAATAAAAATTTAATGTTAGAGTTAGAATGAAAAAAAAACGAAATATTAGTGATCAAATTGATCAATCTACAAGTGCGCACAGAACACGCACAAAGCAGCCGTTTCACCCCCCCCCCCCCCTTTCCCCCACCGCGCCACCCCGCATTGCCGGTGTTGAGAGTATCAAGTTACCTTGTAATCATAGAGCAAGTGCTAGAGAACAAAAGCAAGTGAAAAATGACGAGATTGTGCACTTTAAACACCAAGTTTTACTCATAAATAATTGTTGTTGTAATTACGGCATGCAGAAGCTGCACCAAAGAGTACAACCGTTCGCGTTTCAAAGGCCTTTGAGAACCTCAAAGGTCATTGGTGGTGCTCCTTTGACTCAAATGGAAACGAAGTGCAGAAATGCCATTTTTATAGCATTTAGTTCACACAAACATGTGAACTTATCTAGCTCGTATTACCTAGTCCAAATTAATCCAGATCCCTTTACTGTAGCACGTGTTGCCTTGGCTAGTTAAACTACAAAGATGTAATTATGTTATTGCACTTTATACTCTTTTTGTTTTCTTTTTTGCCTGGAATGAATATTGTTTACATGTTATCTCATTTCATCTCGCAGGGTTGATGGTGACGTCGGCAGCCCTGTACCATGCTTTGCAGTTCCTGCACATCACAGTGGACATCCGCAATGTGTGCGTCTTCTTGGCTCCATTCTTCTCCAGCCTCACCACACTGGTCACCTTTCTCCTGACCAAGGAACTCAAGGCGAGTCAAATGTGCTCTTTTGCAGAGATTACCAGTATAACTAGCCTTTGGCAAGGTTTGTTTGGAACCAACTGACTTCTTAGACATACTTGGAAAACTGGTGGTGATTGGACAGTCTTTGGGAGTACGCCTTCTATTCATTGTATTTAGAACTGGCCTGAACGAAAATGTGGTGTCTGCGGACTGTTCTTATTCATGATGATTCTTGAACTCGGAGTACATTCCTAATAATTTTAATTAGACAGTAGCCGCACACATGTACTCTCACACATTTATAACTAATTATCTGTGGACAAATGTTGTAGTCCGTGACTTGTTACCAAATTCTGCATTCACACTTACAAAATAGTATGTTGGATTGAATTATGCCTTTTCAAGGAACTGAGCTGCATTTGTGTTGTACTCCTTTTTAACTAATTGGACATTTGATGACTCTCTGTCCAGGATACTGCCTCTGGCCTGATGGCGGCGGCCATGATATCTATTGTTCCGGGCTACATCTCCCGATCGGTGGCTGGCTCGTACGACAATGAGGGCATCGCTATTTTCTGCATGCTGCTGACCTACTACATGTGGATCAAGGCTGTCAAGACGGGGGCCATCTTCTGGGCTGCCCTCTGTGGCCTCGCCTACTTTTACATGGTGAGCCCATGTGTGCCTTCTACCAGTGAGTTTGAGCAGGGGCAAACGTCTTCTTTTAGGTCGACCCTGAAACTCAGATTCAGCGGAAATTCTTCACTGTGCACAAGATTTCAACACTGCACCTTCCGATTGGGGCACACAGGCTGAAAAATTTACAGTTGTCTGTGGGTGTGTGCTCGGCTGCCCGTCAAAAACCGATACAGCGTGAAAGTCAAACACATACTTTTGTGCATGTGCATTGATGTCTTGCTCAGAGGAGTGGGCATGCGAGAAAGTGAGAAGACACTGCGGGTGAGTGGCTGGAAGGTTATGAACTTTGATGCTGCTCATTCCCTGCCATCCCAGCAGTGTTCCCAGGTGCGGCGGCCGCTTTTCTGATGGGGGCGAAAAGCAAAAACGCCTGTGTGTTCGAGATTTCGGCGCACGTTAAAGATCCCCAGGTGGTCAAGATTAATCCGGAGCCCTCCACTATAGCGCGCCTCATCGCCTGTGTAGTGTCGGCATGTTAAACCTTACACAGTCAATTCCAACAGCAGTGTGCCAAGCGTTTAGCTTACAAGCGTTTAGCTTGTCATTGCGGTGGGGGGGGGGGGGCCTCTTGAGAGTCCACCCAACTTTGCCCACCATCTGCTTGGCACTCTAGGGTGTTGTGTAGTGTGTGTATAAACAAAAACAGTAACAGTCCATACCTTCCCACTATGATGCTCCCAGCAGTGTCATCGCAGAAGTGCTTTGCTAATTGGGGGTCACACTTCTCACTATTTTTTTTTACTCCTTCCCAGGTTTCGTCGTGGGGAGGGTACGTGTTCCTCATCAACCTGATTCCTCTCCATGTCCTGGCATTGATGGCTACCGGCCGCTTCTCCCACCGCATCTACACTGCCTACAGCACGGTGTGTTGTGTTGGGATTCCCGGACAATCCTGGCGCAACTTTCGTAGTACAATGCACCCACATTGCAGACAGTAGCGGTCCCAGAGATTGGTTTTGGGGGGGGGATTTTTCGTTTGGAGGGAATAAAGAACCGCTCCCCTTCTTGCGCCAATTCTGCAGAGGAGGGGATAACCATGCAGGCGTGTGCGCGTATGCCGTGTGAACGCACAAATCACTTAGCGACAGAGTGGTTTTTGGCGCCTCTTCGGCGGTGCAATGGCTGGCTAGAGCCCGCATTTCTTACGGTCACAACACATTTGCGGCCTCTCGCGCAAGTGGGATTTAACTCTGCGCAAGTGGAATGCTTAAAAAAAAACTAAAAATAAGAAGCTGAGGACCTCTTTAGGGGGGGGGAGGCAATCGCCCCCTTTGCCCCCCCCCCTTTTTGGGACCATCACTGGTTGCAGATGGGACAAACCTCAAGGAAAAAATGATAATCGGTTCTGCTTTCTGATTGTCAAACTTCAGCACATCTTCATTAGGTGGTTTAGTGTGGGTAAGCATGCTGCTGCATCATAATTGCTGATGAGAAGGAATGGGCCATTTTGAAGAATTCGAATGCTGCCATGCTAATGGGAGTGCTAAACAAGAACGCCAAGTTTACAGTTTTTCCGTGAGCTCTGTTTAGCCCCAGTTACTCAGTAACAGTTCCACACTTGCTTTTCCAGGTCATTGTTATGTACTCATCGGTTCATCAGTGGCTGTGAATGCCACCAGAATTTGAGTTAACTGAAGTAGGCAAGTTGTGCCGTTCATGTTAAGCAGAATTTTTTTATGTGTTAGGCCTAAGGGAAACTTGCACATGAATGCGATTTATTCAAATCAACAGTGGCCACATGTGGTGTTTAGGTAAGCAGAACTTATTGGGTGCATCAATTCATTTTTAGTAGATACGCAGCCAGTGCACAGACAAGGGACACTTTCAAAATATTTTCCTTATATCGTCATTTGCTTGCACAATGCCAGTGTTTCTGCTGCACTACATGTGCTTTGTTTATCTGTTTGTGAAGTTTGTTCATTCTGCTTTATCTCTCTTTGTCTCTCTGTCTGTTCCACACAGCTGTACGTTCTGGGAACCCTGCTGTCAATGCAAATCTCGTTTGTCGGCTTCCAGCCTGTTCAGTCCTCTGAGCACATGGCGGTAAGTTGTGGGACCGCTTCGGACGGGGGACCTTTCTGTTGGTGCTTCCCAAGTCAATCAGCGTGAGGGAGTTTTAAGGAGCAAAGGGAATTCATTTTGTACTCTGCATCATGAGGGGTGGTACCTTTTATTTTGATCGCATCAATATTTTCGTGCCAAGTCACGTGCATGTTGCGGAGCGTTTTGATTACTCTATGAAGCAGGCAGTTATGAAAGGAGACATTTGTTTGGGGATCATTTTTGTTATCTTCTAAGATATGCTTTTGAGATTTCTGTATTCCGTACATTTTACCATGCTGAGCATAAGCATGCAATCAGTTTTGGCTTTTGGATGAGCAGTAATATTATGCCATGCCTTTGTGCCCTAATTTCAGGTAAATCATCATTGAATACTGGCATATATTGCATGCTTTTGTGCTCTGAAAGGACTGTTGGAAACAGTTTAGCTTGCGGGTAAAAAATTTCAGTTGTGAGTAGGCAGGGTGAAATTATGAAAAATATTCATTCAGAAGGTTCTTAAGTCCAACAGCTTAGTGAATGTTTTTGTAAGTACCTTCATCAGGACTTTTAAATTTACAGTACAGCTTATGCAGAAAATGGTTCGATGCAAAATTTATTGGTTCATGCATGTTTTTTGCTCTTGCAATAAGTTTCCCCTCTTAAAGTGTCATGTGCACTGTGGAAGTTATGAAAGATGAGCAGTGATTGTGCTGGTGCGAATGCATGAAAATGCTCAGAGCGTCAAAGGTACATACTTGTTGTAATTTTTGGGCGAAAGGAGGCTGGGATATTTTATTGCTGTAGGGGGAATGAAAATGGGAAAACCAGATGGCCAGGTGCATGTGCATGTGCAAACAGAGATGCTTGTATTTAGCCTGGCTCTTTCTCTTAAAAAATTGTCTCATGCCTAAAAAAAAAAATAAATAAAACAACTCACTGTACATTTGGGCACTGCACAAACAAGTTTTGCTTGCAATAATAACATTTGAATTCTGTTTTGACAGGATGTGGGAACAAAGGTGACTATTTTCCCCGCCACACTTTGGTTTTTCCCTGTGCCAGCTTATCTTCTAAGGCCAAATGTGCACCGATGGGTCACCTGTGCCCTTCTGGCCAAGCACAAAATTTTTTTCTGTGTTCTACTTAATTCTACAGCTCCCCTAAGCCCATAAACGAAAAATAGAGCTGGTAGTGCAAGTAATTACTGATTTATAATGAGGCCAATAATTGGACATCTGCCAATTAAAAATGTTATTTTGAGCGGGAAAAAAATTTCCCCTGTTTTCCTAAATTTTATGACCACATGAGCCTACAAGCAAAAGATGAGCGGCGCAGTGCAAATATTTACAGATTTACAAGCCTGGGAATACAACGAGGACCTCTGGTTCTTTTAGCCTCGACGTCATAATTTGTGTTCACTGGAGCTTTTTCTTCTTTGTAGCATCTGGCTCCGCTAAAACGCTACAATGGTGATGTATATCGCAAAACTCATATCCTTGAAGGACAATTTCCCAAGAAACTAGTAATTTTGATTTTGTTCCCTATGCGCTCGAGTGACTACAGCAATGGGATTCCGTTTGGAATCACCGGGACAGAAAGGGTTCATATCCTTCCCCCCACCCCTCCCAACTCCCCCTTCCTATACCACCCTTTCTGGTGCAGGCCCTGGGCGTGTTCGGCCTGTGCCAGCTGCATGCGTTTGTGGACTACGTGCGCTCCAAGTTGCCCAAGGAGCACTTTGAGCTGCTCTTCCGCACGGTCGTCATTGCCACGGCCTCTGTCACCCTTGCCGTGGGCGGCGTGCTCACCATCCTGGGCAGTATCCTTGGCCTTGTCCGCAAGGCGGAACGGAAGGGCATGTCGTGACACATTGTAATAAATACCCCTGTCACACGGGCACTTTCAATCCGAATTGGAGCGAAGCGCAATCGACATTTTGAGCGTGCTGGACGCACCGCCGCCGCGGCACGGCATGTTTTAATCCCGATTGAGAAGTTGCAATGGTTGCCCTCACGTACGCTAGATGGCACTAAAAATGTACTTCGCGGCCGGTGTCTGGTAACTTTGCGCAGTCGTAGTTATACGGAACTATATAAATGTTACCGCACGCTTATTTGAGTCAAGTTATTTGGCACAATTTGGGGCATTAGTTGACATTGTCACCTTCTGTTCCATTGCTCAGTGGGGACGAGAGTATCGCCGCTTTTGTTCGATCGCGCTTGGAAGCCTCGGTCACGCTTGGGGAACCAGGGTTGAGTTTGAGCGGTTTCGGGCTCGATCGCAATTGAAACTGCTGTGTAGCAGCGCCCGTTCCGTATTGAGCTCAACCCATATCAACTCAATTGCGATTGAAAGTGCCCGTGTGACAGGGGTATAACTGCACAGCAGCAGTCTTTCTTGCACTGGAAATTGCATCTCTTTCATGGGTGCTGTAATAACAACATCAGCTTCATTTCATTCGACACATTGCTATGTCACGATAGCAAGCACACCAGTTTCTTTGCGACCTTCGGCTATAACATTAGGATAAAAAACGAAAGGGGTCGGACGGGTGTGCTGAGCGCAACTGAAAAGAAGAGCAGGACTGTGGGCTTGAAAGGCAATGTCAGTGTAGTTGAGTTGAAATTGAGGAAAGTACCATTTTCTAGCAAATGGTAACCACCAGATAGCTGGTCTGCATGATGATATAATGAACTCAAGGTTTCAACGGGTGCCTATCTGGTCTGGAAGGACATGAAAAGACATAATAAAGAAGACGCTGACCTGAAGAGAAGATAGAACAATGACGTTTCGGCCCCCCGAACGGGAGCCTTGTTCACACTCTCCCGTGACAAAGCTCGCTTTCGGGGGGCCGAAACGTTATTGTTTTATCTTCTCGTGTGGCCGGCGTCTTTTATATTATGTCTTTTAAGATGATGTAATGCCAGGTCCGGGCACTCTTGTAACAACCCGGTAGTTTGACTGTGGTTCTCAGAAAATTTCGTGTGCGCCTTGAGGACTGCCCTACTCTGGCGGGCCCTACTGTCGGAAGCATTGGACACTCAGTTGGGGCGGAGTTGTTGTATTCTACACCAATAACCTCCTGAACCAGAGCTTTGTTGTATGAAGCAAGAATGGGGCCAATGGTCACTGCATTACACAGGCAAAGTCAGCTTTTAATAAGTTCGGTCAGTGATAGCCCAGTTTCTGGCTTCTGATACACTGTACCTTGTGCCGTGCACTTGGCATGCCGACTTCCCAGCTTTGTCTGGTACCACAGTTAGTGTCATGTAATGGAGACTGAAGTAGGAAACTTAAAATCCACTCCTTTGATTAAAAACTATTCAGTGATGGCAACATTGATTTCCAGCAAACAAGATTGTACTGTGATGTGAAAGGCCAAGTCTTCTGAATGTCATGCTGTCTTTGTGGTCCCTTGCTTCCCACTCAACTGTTTGGGAAATTGTGGCCTTTAGTACAACCATAGGTCCATAGTCTCATATTCAAAGGCGTTGCTTGGGAAAATGATGTGGTCGGTCGCTGCCACAGGACACGCGAGTTTGTGCAAGCAAACTGCCCGACACATTGCTTCCTTAACGGGGACGCACTTCAGAGATCTCGCCCTGGACGGGCCGCTTCTACTCGCTGCTGGACCCCTCGTACGCCAAGAACAACATCCCCATCATCGCCTCTGTGTCCGAGCACCAGCCGACGTCCTGGTCCTCCTTCTACTTTGACCTGCAGCTGCTGGTTTTCATGTTTCCCGTGGGCCTCTACTTCTGCTTCAGCAAGCTCACCGACGCCAACATCTTCATCATCCTCTACGGCATCACCAGCATCTACTTTGCCGTGAGTGCTGCTCTAAATTTACCCCAAGGAGCTTGTCATGTGTTTTGCACTGCGGTGTAATAGAAAACTGCATTGAAAAAATCCTGGGCCATCTCCGCTAACGTGAAACCTGTTGAGGCGCGAAGCATGCAGTGTGCAAGTGTATTCTTGGCACCTTGGCCTTTTTTTGCCAGCAAAAGTGAAGCCCGTGAGGGGTACAAGTATACAGCTTTGCTTTAAAATTCTCCTCAAAGCACAAAGTTCCCTAGCGCAAGGCGTAAACGAGTGTCCCGGTGTTTTTTTAGTACGCGTTAAACGCTCCAGTGCGAGGCGTAAATTTGTGTACCGGTGTTTTTTTTTTTTTTTTTTTTAATAGTACACATTACGTTCTACCGTGAAGTGTGAACGATTTTCCCGGTGTTTTAGTACCATGACTACATGAGATGAACGACGATTACGACGACGACGACAGGAGATGCTAACAGCCCCAGCCTATAAGGGTCTTCTCCCCTAAAAGACTTTCAAAAGATTGACCCACTTTGCATTTCTCAATTTAAGCAATGATGTGGACATTATGTAAGCAAGGCTTCATTTGCCTGACCATATTCTAGCCATGCAGCCTTTAATGTTCACTAATTGTAAAATAGGTGGTGCTTGATCGCATCATTTTGTAGCACGATATATCGTAATGATGCATTGCTTTGTTTTGTTCTGCTGGTAAGCTGTGTTCGTTGCTTTGCTGCAAAGCATTACTTATGTGCAGTGTGTGATAAATTACCACACCAAACTGCTCTTCTCGTGTCCTTTGCACAGATGTGGTAGAGACCTGGAAGGGACGATTCTATTTGTTGGTTAAAAAAAGCATGAATATCATTGAATGCTTTCTAAATACAGTGACCTCCCACTAAGACGAACTCGAAGGGACCATGATAGTTTACCCTCAAAAAAAAAAAAAAAAGAAGAAGAATTGGCAACACGCCTAGGTGCATGCAAATACCTTGCTTCAAGACGGTGAATGAGGTAGACTTATAATGCTGGAAAAAGGGAAAAAAGCACACATTTATTTGAGCGCACTTGATAGAAGACTGTCTTCAAGTGCGCTTGCCTGGTTTTATCCAGTCCAAGTGGCAACGGAGAGCGTATACCTGCTAACTCAAGCTGAGAAACAGCATTGGTCAGGTGCTATGTTCGCAAACAAGAAGTCTCCATCGATTTCTACTTTTTTTATCCTCCTAGTTTTGCGCCTCTCTTTTCCCGAGCAGAGAGGCCACAAAACTCGCCTTCGCTCTTTGTTTTCTTTGCTTTGCTGCTGGCTCCGCTGGCTGAAGGGTGGAAGAAGTGGTAGAGCTTTTTCCGCGTGCCTTTTTTTCTCGCTTCCTCCCTTCCTCCATGGCGCGAATTCACTTCGCGCTGTGGTTTTCTTTTACTTTTCTTTCCCTCTGGTCGTGTGAATGCGTCACCAAGACTGACCCCACCAAAACTGCCATGTTCGCTATGCTACCCAGAATCGGCTGCAGTGGTGGCCTCATCGAAAGTTGTTCGTCTTAACCAAAGAATGTGCACAGGGCTGTTTATCCTAAGCGGATTTGTTTGCATTGGGTCTATGGAAAACCAAACAAACGTTCCCATGTTGTTCTGCATAAGTGGGAATTCGTCTTAACCTCTTAACGGGAGTTCATTGTATTGTTAAACATGTAAGAAATTGTGTTGCCATAAAAGGTATCATTACATATAGTAATGCTAGATGCAGTTAAACCTTGCGAGATGCAAAACATCAGATTCAAGATCCTATGTGGTCCCTGTAGTTTTTTTTTCATGTTTCATAAATGTTTCTCCACCTCAACCTCTTCCTCCTCAGGGCGTGATGGTGCGTCTGATGCTGGTGCTGGCCCCCGTGATGTGCATCCTGGCAGGCATCGGGGTGTCGTCCATGCTCACCACCTACTCCAAGCAGGTGGACAGCGTGACCCCACTCGACAAGAAGGGCCGCCGACACGAGGGGAACTACTTCATGCGCACCGAGGCGAGTCCGTCTTTTACTATCTCGGTCCTGCGGTTGGCAGGCTGAAAATGCCAACAGCCGTGTACTTTGGAAGATGCAGCTACTTACATGCTATTCATATTTTGCCTGTTCTGTCGCAGTGAATGCTTAGAAACTGTGTATAGACAACTGCTGCACTGGCATCTGCAGGTGGCGCAAGGCTTTGTGGCCATGATGTGCATCTTCCTGACGACATACACGATGCACTGCACGTGGGTGACCTCGGAGGCCTACTCATCCCCCTCCATTGTGCTCTCGGCCAGGGCACACGACGGCTCGCGTATCATCTTCGACGACTTCCGCGAGGCCTACTACTGGCTCCGGCATAACACCCCTGAGGTGTGTACCTTCTTGGCACACAGATGAGGGTTCCCTGCGGGACACCTTGGTGGCCGATGTGTCTTATTTTCGCTGCATTTGTACTCCACTTCAATTTGTTTGGCAGGGTGGAAAGGTCACGATTTATTACCAAAAAAAAAAACGACGTTTCTGAACATTTTTTGTTCAGAAACTGAACATTTCAGTTTGCAAGGCACTGTTGGATCTTTCATTGAATAAAACTGGTCCCAGAACGCTTCCTTGCAGCACACCACACAATATCTCCTTAAATGAAGACTGACTTCTTCTAGAGGACACCAAAAATTTGGATTTATTGATTCAACAGCAGAATTTGCTTCAGTTATATTGCACGAATATTTCCTTTTTGTTGATGTATCAGTTTGAGGCCGGAAAGCTATAGTGGGCCTCTTTTTATGTCATCAAATCGTCCATGCTTGACCCAGCCCTTTGCTCCCCATTGCCTCAATGTATTACAGGACGCCAAGGTGATGTCGTGGTGGGACTACGGCTACCAGATAACGGCCATGGCCAACCGCACCATCCTTGTGGACAACAACACGTGGAACAACACGCACATCTCGCGTGTCGGCCAGGCCATGGCCTCGCCCGAGGACCGCGCCTACGAGATCATGCGCGAGCTTGACGTCAACTACGTGCTCGTCATCTTCGGCGGCCTCTCGGGATACTCATCGGATGGTATGGTGCCACTCTTCTGAATCCTTTCACTGCCCTGCTTCTGCGCTATACTGTACCCTTCCCCATCAAGGTTGCTGCCGTTGCAGGGTTCTCCCTCCAAGGTGGTGCTCAATCACATTTTGTTAACACTCACTTCTTAACTGTTATTCATGGTTGCTGAAACTTGGCAGCAACTCGGGTCCGTACGTTCGGCATTGCCGTCAAGGTAGCAGAGTTGATTCATTGGTACTGGAGAGTATGAAAGGGAGTGAGTGGAGGGCACAATGGAAAATGAAGGGCGCAAAGAAAGTGCCAGGGGAAAAGCAGCGCACATGGTACAGTGGAAGCATGGGGAGAAGATTGCGGGATAGTGGGGAGGAAAGATGGGCAGAATTGTACAGTTGTTGGTACCCTGCTTCCTGCTCATTCTTTATTGACAGTGGCACTGTTAGTTGCCACTTTGAATTGATAACTACACTGTCCATCCAAATGAGGCCGCAGTTTACTGGTCTGTTCTTGCTTAACTTTTATTACCCTGAACGATTTTTTACTTGCAAACTGAATAATCTCACAAAATTCTCATGGCTTGAAGTTTTGGTGTGTTTTTTTTTAATGACAAACAGTCAGGACAGTAATGTTTATACGCATAAACTTACTACCAACCGTCTTATATTTACAATGTTCTGCCGTGCAATTCAACGTCCTATGCGAACCACAAGGAATTGTTCACCCAGGGGCAAGCAAGCCCAGGGGCATGGCTGCATTGGTGGAAGAGGGGATAGAGAATCAATGTTAAGGTTGCTTGACTACTGGATAGTGGTAAACTCCACGGTAGAGCTTAAATTACAAAGGCTGCGCATGCAGCAGTTAATTAAGCAGGGATAGACTAATCTTTGAGGATAAGGTTGTTCTAGGAATGGTGGACAAGTGCTTATCGAATCTGCCCTGCCTACTGAGGACTGGATGTTGTCTGCTGAGGAGAATGAAAAGAAAATGCGCATGCATATTAGTGAGTCTGGCTGCACTGATGATAGTGCGAGCTATCCAGGAAGTTGTGGGAAACAGTAAGAAGAATTGAAATGTGCTGCTTTCGAGGTGCATCAAGCAGTGGCAGTTGTGGTTATCATGCGAGAAGAAACAGCCTGTGAACTGAAGGGTGCCTATTTTTTTCTTTTGTGTGTTGAAGTTAAAGGAGCGCAGGGAGAGTGTGCTGCGTCAGATGGCTGATTCCTTTGACCCCCCTCCCATTCTCGCAACCCTAAAACGATGCCCCAGGTGCGTCGGTCGATCAGCGGATCCGCCAAAAAACCGCACTATAAACGGTATTGTGTTTTGGCCAACCACGTTTTAAGGGGGGACACTGGTCTTGAGGACATTTTTGTTATTTTTTCACCTTTGTGCTTGAAATTTACACATTGAGTGTATTTTAACATCCTGAGCACAAATATGCAGTCAGTTTTTGTCTATGTGGTGCAAGGTCAGAGCTATGCAACATGTTATGCCTTTTAATTTTGGGCAATTTTTTTATTATCTACCTATGAAATACTCAAATAGCTTTTATCCCTTTGTGCTCTAGAAAGACCAGGGAGTGCAGCTATACCACAGCAGTAATTTTAGCCTCGTTTCTGCAAATGCTGTAAACTTCATAAATGTCAGGTCATCAATTCAATGTTTTTTGTAAAACTAACTGCATACAATCTTGTACTAGCAAAAAGAAATTCTATATTTTTGTGGTTTTATTGCACTCTTCAGTTCATAGCTTTCGAATGCAGCAAAAATGATACAAATCGAATTAGTGCATTCCAAGGTATTGTACCCTGACAGCTGAACATGTGGGGAAAAAATTGGTTCTGAGAAAATGGGGCTCGAAGTTTGGAAACATAAGCACAAATGGTCATTTAGGCAACTTCAAAGGGCAACAGCTTTGTAAATACTTATCATACAGCTATGATATTTTGCAGGTACATTCTTTGGGACCTGTAGACTGCAAATAAAATTAATACAGAAAATTGATATTTTGGCAAATTTTAGGTCCTCAAGACCAGTGGCCCCCCTTAAAGGCTTATGCATTGAGTTTTATGGGGGGCAAACTGGTGGTCACAAAAAGCCGTGTTATATCCGGTCCTGCACTATAAGTGGTTACGTTTTAAATGTTCGACACTGTACACGAGCTCAGTTACTTGTGACCTTGACAAAGGTCTCTTATGTATCACCAAACTGAGTGAGCTGTCCCTTTCTGGATGATGAAACATGCACAAGAGCCAACTGATGACTGAACCAAGATATGCACACCAACATAAGATTTGGTGCTTTTTTTGTGGATAGATGGCTTTCCATAGTTTGTGTACTTGCTTTCTCATCTCACCTTTTTTTATTTGTGTAGACTTTGCTACAGAAGGAGGGACCTGGGAGCATAATTAATTCATGCAGTTTGGTCATGATAGAGCAGCCTTTGTTAATGCCAAAGTGATTTTTGTACTTTTGTATGTAATCTTGCAGCCCTAATGGACGTGTTGGCTGTGTTTGGATGCGTAGCGCAGCAGGTGTTCTCCACATGCAATTAACCATAAGTGCTGCTTGGTGGTCGGTCAGGCGTATGCCAAGTAATTATTTTCCGCATGGCTTCATGTCACCGGGAAGTTTCGTCGAAGTAATGGATGCTTTCGGTTATGCTTTAAATGGCAATGCTGCTTGTTCTCTCCGTTTTAATGTCACCTTGCTCATTTGCTCTGTTGCTTTTACAATGCTTTTTAGATCAAGGTTTGCGCGCTTTCTGTAGACTTGTCATCTTGTGAGGTTCACGGTTTCTTGAATATTGGCCTCCTGAACTTTGACTTTTGCATACCGTGAACAGTGCCTAATTGAACACAATATTGGCCGCGAGGGCCACCATTGGAGAAGCTGGCGCTGCAATCGTCACTTATAGGATCTGCGTTCCTGTCTTGCTGTGTAGTTGGCTTGCAGCGTGTGACACTTCGTTTAGGACATGCTTCGTAAGTGTATTTTCGTGTTAATTTTCGGAGCTTGCAGTTTGTTCTCAATGCATGAAGCAGTGCAAGGGCTGTTTTCGTTGCACACACAGCGTTGTACATGTCACGTCGCAAGTATTTTATAATGAATTAACAGCGTACTTTTCTCGGCATCAGTTGCATCGTCCTTGGCGTTAGCTGGCAGTGTACGAGCTGTGGGTCTTGATGGCAGCAACTACCTAGACGCAGCAGTGTCGCCGGGAACAAGCGATTCGCTGATAGCTTGCCCGGATCATGTGGTTTGTAGACCACTTTTTTTCGTAATTTGCATCAAAGCCACAAGAAGGAGGCACACAGTGGCCACAACACGTGGTTGCATAAGCACAGGCAATGTGTTCTAGTAGACGACAACATAATTTTGCTTCTCTTCTTGCTTGTCTTCTCGTGCTGTAAAAACTGTGCGTGAGCTGCTTATTATTCCCCCGCAAAGTCGTCTTGGTGGGCGCCAAGTGAGCTCCAGCTCCTCCCTTTGCTACATGCAGACATCAACAAGTTCCTGTGGATGGTGCGCATTGGGGGCAGCACGGACCGTGGGCGGCACATCAAGGAGCAGGACTACTACACGCCCTCGGGCGAGTTCAGCGTGGACCGCGAGGGCTCCCCCGTGCTGCTCAACTGCCTCATGTACAAGATGTGCTACTACCGCTTCGGATCCGTCTACACCGAGGCCGGTGCGTGCTCTTGTCTTCTCCTCCATCACCCTAGCTAGTACGAGAGCAGCTTGAGGGAAACGTAGTTGGTGCTTGCAAGCGCCACTGGGTGGCCTGTCGGGAGGTTTTAAGTGCAGAGCGCTTTAGGGGCTGGCTTAGTCGTCGTAGCTCACTCACTGGACCCAAGCAGAGCTGCACGGCGTTCCGTCGTCGCGGCGTAACCCAGAGGCTTCAAAAGCAAGCAGTTCGTATAGTCATAAGCCTTCGAAACTCGCGAACTGCTGGCGTTTGTCACTCATCTCCCCGTCGTTTAGCGCATAGAAAACTGTAGGTACATTTGAGGCAAAATATACGTAATTAACCGGCAGAGCCCGCTTTCATTTGGTTAAGAACGCTCGTTGGGTTGGTTTTTACGATAGTAAGCGGGAAAAAGTGTCAGTGCAACGCTGGCACGTGTGGGAGGAAAAGCATGCACAAAAAGAACAGAACTCTTGCTGGCGCGGTTTCAGGCTAGGGACGTGTGAGCACTGCGAAGGTGGGAAATTTAAATTGCATTGTGTGGTAGCAGTGAGCGGATAACGGCACTACAGCCCCTTATGGCGAATCACTGCTCTGCACTTCCGACAGTGTGGGATCCGTCGACCCCGAAGGACAAGACTCAAGCGTCGGGGGGGAGAGGAACGACCATCGAGGTCTATGTTTAATGGAACATCAAAGGGAAGAGAAGACGAAGAAAGAATGCGTGCGCTCGGGAAGCGTGAGACATGACCATGCCACCCAAGGGAGATTGACCTAAGTTCACTACAGATAATGGCTGGCCGCACCCGGCCTATGGCGGTCGATGGCGATGCGGCTGTGACCCATTCAAAGAGATTCTACATTTTCCCGGCCGCCAAGGACGTAGAGACAGCATGCTTTTAAAGGGCAGAGACGTTGAGAGGGTAGCCTGGTTCGATCGGGTAACGTTCACCGACTTCGAAATCAATAACTGAAGGGTGAAGTATGGTGCACTAGCCTCCTCCGCCGTTTTCTGTGGCAGCCCGAGAGGACACTTTGGTTTCTGGAGCTCCCGATGCGAACACATCCACGTAGGGTCTTCCCACCACGATGGGGACTGTAGCAGCGACTGGTCTCCTATACCTTTTTTTAGGGCGTCAGTCAGGTTCTCGCTTCTTGAGCAACACTGCCCCTTATCCGGGGTCTCAACCAACTGGTCACATGTTCGCTCTTCTGCATCGAAGTTGTCGTATAGGTCGATGTCCTGCTTCCGAGGAAGAGCGTGTTCGTGTCGTGCGTCTTCTGAGACTTGAACCCTCGTTGAAGCGCGTACTGGATCTTTACTGACTGTGGCCTCCGATTCTCCAAATCGTTCGAAAGCGAAAGGCACACCAGGCAGGCTCGCGTGTAGAACCACGACGTTCTTACAGTGGACTGTTTTCGGCGTAGTCTGAACACGTCCTTGAACTGTCCAGCCCAGTCGTGTTTCTACAGCTTTCATGCTGGGTCCAACTGTTTTTATGTTCCCTGTCACTATGTCCCAGTAGAAGTCGGAACCAATCAAAATCGATATGCCGTTGTTTTTTCCTGATCCGCACAGTACAGCTGTAGTGTCGATAGAGTGCGACTTTAAAACATTTATGATGTTCTGGTCGGGAACAGGAATCATCTGGTTGCAGATCGACGAAACCTCCAGTGCTTCGACACTGAGTGCTTTTTCACCTGTAGGGTCAAGCAGGTGAACTCGAACTCTTCTTAG
Source organism: Haemaphysalis longicornis (assembly GCF_048455015.1). Classification (NCBI taxonomy): domain Eukaryota; kingdom Metazoa; phylum Arthropoda; class Arachnida; order Ixodida; family Ixodidae; genus Haemaphysalis; species Haemaphysalis longicornis. The sequence goes on along the minus strand of NW_027526335.1, from coordinate 62,269,133 downwards.
AGTTTCATTAGTTTCTTTCCCTCCGAAGACTCCTACAGTCAGGACCTCCTTTCCAAGAAATTCGCATCCTAACTTCCTAGAGGCTGCGGTAGTGATGAAACTCCGCTGGCTTCCCCCGTCTAACAGAATCCTGCACCTTTCGGCGCTACGGGCGCCGGAAGCCTGGATGTTCAGCGTCTGGAGGAGGATCGCGCTACCTGTTTTTCCTGAGAGGAGCTGTAGGGGGTCCGATATAAGTTGTCCCTTTTCATGGCTGTCCGGATCTGCGTTGCACATCGAGGAGACATGTCGTCGTTTACACCGCAGGCAGGCAATTCTCTTTCTGCACTTTCGGGCGATGTGTCCTCGGGTCAAACAACGGAAACAACGTCCGAATCTGGTAAGAAGGCTCTTCTTATGTTCCATGGTTACGTCTTCAGCTTCGCAAGACGCTGCGTCATGTGAGGCGGAACAAAACAAGCACTTTCGTATGTCGGGAGCTGCGGCATGCAGGGACGCTGCAGTATGCTCATGTTCGAAAATTCCTGTTCGTAGCTGTTCCCCTGGCTTGTCGTCCTTCTTAAACTTCGTTAAATCCGACGTGTCCTGAATAACTGCTTCCAGGCACTCAACTTCGTTTCCAAAGAAGTCCATGAGTTCGTCAAACTTTTTCTTGTGGTCGATCGGTTGTTGCTCTCGCTCTATGCCAGTTGACCTCGATGCAGTACACGAAGTTCTTGACCACTGGTGGTACCTCACGATCATGTCTCGAGGGAGTGCTCGTAGAAGCAGCTCACGTAACATGGAGCAATAGGTGTCCGCGCTTGTTCCAAGGGCGTTCAAGCTCCTACAGTGTACTTGAACCTCGTCGTAAAGCTTTCGAAGTTGTGCGACGTCACTCGAAGACGAAACTGCTCTGATGTCAATCAGTGCCCGCAGGTGGTCTTGAACAATCCTAGTCTGATCGCCGAACCGCTTCAGGAGTATTTCTACTGCGTCGTAATAGCACTGTTCTGTAACGGGGAGCCCAGTTACTGCGGAAGCGGCCGATCCGGTAAGCAGGCTGGTCAAATAATGAAACTTTTCAGTCGCTCGCAGTTTCGAATTCTTGTGTATGGCGTGCTCAAATTGACTCCAGAATCTGGTCCAATTATGACGGTCTCCATCAAACTTCGTCAGTTCTATGGTCGGTAGCTTCGTTTTGGTGGTTGCGGTTTCACTAGGCGGCGGTCTCGTTAAAGAAGGCGAAACGAGCGACTCACCAGCCTGTTCGCCTCGAGATCTGTGTTGAAGCTCCGCTCTTATCTTCACCACCTTGTCGTTGTAGGAAGTCGTGTTGGAAGTCTCTTCGGTGACCATTTCGTCCATGATGTCCCCCAAAATGTCCTCGTCCAGCTTCAGGATGGGTCGATACATGGCCTCGATCCTCTCCAAGGATACCGCTGCGTCCATCGCCGTGGTCAGGGTGCCACTTCGGAGGCCGTCTTTTATCTCCGTCAAGAAGGCGGAAAGCTTGTCGCGAAGGGCAGTTCGTCGCCGCAGCTTGCGCTCGATTGAAATCATCCTTGGTCCTTGGAGGTAGGTCCGCCGGTCAGTCGAGCAGAAGCCGTCGAAGAAAAGCTATCGGTCCTGCTTGTCGGTGTCGGCCTGGCAGACACGAGTCCCGGGTCGTTTCGGCACCAAGTTGTGGGATCCGTCAACCCCCAAGGACAAGACTCAAGCGTCGGGGGGGAGAGGAACGACCATCGAGGTCTATGCTTAATGGAACATCAAAGGGAAGAGAAGACGAAGAAAGAATGCGTGCGCTCGGGAAGCGTGAGACATGACCATGCCACCCAAGGGAGATTGACCTAAGTTCACTACAGATAATGGCTGGCCGCACCCGGCCTATGGCGGTCGATGGCGATGCGGCTGTGACCCATTCAAAGAGATTCTACAGACAGCTTTCAGATTGAGTGGCTGTAATTTTTTTGACGAGCACGGGTTTTCCTGCAGTAGAGGAATAAATTTATTAAGTCATTTTAAGTAGGAGTGTTCCTCTATTTCCAGAATCCATGAGGTGAGGGGGCAGCCTTTGCTCTGGGGTACAGGAGTTGCAGGACTTTGAGATTGCTCATGGATGGCGGTTTTAGTGTAGCTTCTACATTTCTTGCCATGTGAAGTAGGGAGTGTCAGTTGGGGGAACCATGCAATGCTTCATTTTCAACACAAACGAATTTACATCAAATTTTATGCACTCGGTGGTTTTTGAGTTATTAGTCACTACTACAGCATACCGTGCCATTCGCATTTGCAGTAATAGATGGCAGTTCGGTTATCTGTGTCCATGAAAGCCTCCCTTTTGCTGTCCACTCCAGCACTGCTGCTCAGGGGATGCATGAAGAGGGGTACTTGACCACAGCACTTGTGGAATTCTTGATGCGGCTTAGGAAAACTAGATTTATAAACTGATGGAGTAATACCCCTGCTACACTGGCATCCGAATGTCATTCGAACCAAATGTCATTTGACTCAAATGAGGGGCTTTGAAAGCTTTAAAAATCGCTCATCGTGCTGTCTAGTGCTGCTGCTGTCAAGTTCTGTTTTTACACAATAATGCAGCAATCAAATTTAGCAGCAGTCTTTCGCATTAAAATGATATAAAATTATAAATAACGTAAGCTTTGTTATGGTTCTTGCTTAATCCTGGATCACAATCGAGGGTTTTTTTTCTTGTGCTGTCTGGCCACACTGGTTTGTGCTTACTCACTCTGGTGCTAAGAGTATAGAATTATTACATCTTGATATATGATAGCCCGAATGTCTCACTGGGTGCTCTGAGCCGAATGGCATTTCAAAACCCAGCGGAGCAGCACAACTTTGCATTTGAGTCAAATGACATTTGGTTCAAATGGCATTCTCACGTTAGCGTAGTAGGGGTATTAGAAAGTGGGCCTCTGTTATTCTGACCTCGCACTCGTCTCGTCCCCCAAGGCAAGCCCCCTGGCTACGACCGGGTGCGCAACGCTGAGATCGGCAACAAGGACTTTGAGCTGGACGTCTTGGAGGAGGCGTACACGACGGAGCACTGGCTGGTGCGCATCTACAAGGTCAAGGACCTGCCCAACAGGGGCGTCTGAGGGGCATGCCCTCTCCACCCCCCCCATCTCGGTTCACCCCCCGTGGCATCAACCCTGCATCAGCCGGTGTGCCAAGCCTGCGGCGGCACCACGCGTCTTCTCCATTCCTCCACGGGCAACCCTGGTGTCATGACACGAGCACAAGGCATCCTCTCTCTTCAAAGGAATGGCCCAAGACTACCTTGTGCTCTCTTCTTTTTCTGTTTTGTTTTTCTGTGTTGTACACATCTGTGTGAAACTTTTCCTTCGTTCACTGGGTGGGAGTGCCTGGGGGCAGTCTGTTGGTTCCTCTTTCATCTGTTGTCCAGACCGAGTGTGGAATGAGAGGATGGATGCTGAGTGGGAAAAGAAAATAAATTTTTTCATACAAAAGTTGAAGTTTCTTTGTTTGAGCACAAAGCAGTGCGCGCGCATACAAAGGAATCTCACACATAACGGCAACAATGCAGTGTGGCCTGGAAAATGCAGAGAAAGCGGTGCAGGTGCAACTTGACTAAGCCCCCCCCCCCTTAAAAAAAAAGGAAGAGAGCAGGCAAGCAATGCAATTATTTCTTAGCAAATAAGGCTTCCGCAGTTTGTAGCAAATGCATATATTTCTGTGTATAGCAACACTTTCAAAGCACAACTTTGTTATGACCGCAGACAGAATTTGTAAAACAATTTTTCTATCGTAATACACATTTTACCAAAAAGATATGTAGTTATTTTAAATAAGTATGTTTTTTTTTCTTCTTTTTGTTGGTGTGACATACAAGTAATAAATGTTTGTTTTAGCAATGTTACAAGATAGTTCTTTTGCCTTGTAGCATTTAGTGTCGTCGAAAATTTGTCTTTGCGTAATAAAGCAGGGTAAAAGCAATCCAATGCATACTTTTTAAAGTGCGAAGTTGGCATACGTAAAAGCTTGGGTGCCCTACTTTCCACAGTAATCGAGTCAGCCTTTTTGGTGTTGATGCTGTTCGTATAAAGGGACCACAAAGACAACGCGCATCATTGTTTTTATTGGACCTGCCTTTGGTAACTTGCTAAGCTCCATTTCAGCGCTGAAGGATGTTGTTTTCACCCAAAAGAGACTGCTAATATTAACAACCATCACATTTCTCGCTACGCATCAGCAGCAATGTTATTGGGAAAATACCAGAAACGCAGCAATCATGTTTGTTTATTGCTATCGTTAATGTGGCGTGATTAAGGTAGTTTTACATAGCACTTGCGTTTTTAATATATCCGTAAACCCAACAAACAGCTTGACAGAAACATCACCAAAGCTGAAGTCTACAGTGCTATGCCAGCAGCGCAAAAAAACGCAGCTCCGAGGTCTGACAGTATTGCTAACACAATGATCCGTAGTCTCGGTGATTACCAAATGAAGAAGCTCACAAAATATGCTGATGAACGTGTGTAGAACAGAGGCATTGTAGAACAAATGTAGAACAAAAGCACGTAGCCATGCAGAGGCTGATTTACTATTGGAAGGCGATATGATCTCACACAGCATGCTAGGTTCTCGTAATGGTCTATCCATGCAGTATGCATTCCTCCTCTTAAAGGAAAAGGTGATCCAAAAAAGGAGTCCGTTGCTTTTGCTGCAGACCTAAAAGAAGCCTTTGACCCTGTCTTGCACAGAGCCCTTTTGCAAGCACTAAACGAACACCAGCGTGGGAAACGCACATACAACTACGTCCAAACTTTTCTAAATAACCAAACAACACACAGAATAGCTGGCCAGATATACTACCATCAGGCCGACCTTTTCTGTGTTTTTTCATTTCAATAAAATTCCTCTCTCTCTCAAACAGCACCCGTAAGGATTGGAGATATCCACTCGAATGCTTTTGACATGCCCAACAGCAAACACCATTAATCATGGTGAGCTATGGGAGGCAGCTCTGGCCAGCTTTGGCCCCAGGACCCAGGGAGACCTTACCATTTGGTGTTGGAAAGGAGTGGACACTGGAACCAAGGACAGAGGGGCCCACACTTAGCAGTTTCTTTACCTTGTTTGTGGTTTGTGGGAAAGGAAAAGGAAAGGAAGTGCACTGGGGATATTTTTGAGCTGGGCAGGGAGCTGGCCTGCATAAAACCCAGTTCAGGGAAAGGGTGAGAAAAATAATGCATCTTTTTGGTTTCTTTTATGCTACAACATATTTTTTTTTTTTAATTTTCGGCTCCTGTTCCAGCGGCACCTAGCTCCAGGCACAAAATTATGGGGCTGTGGCAGCGTGAAACAAAGAATTGGCAGAACTACACTGAAGTGCTCTGAATTTCACTGCCAACAGTTATGCTACCAAATACAATCAAATTAGATTAGTCGCAGTAAATCAAATTAGACGGTCGCAGTAAAGCAATAATAGAACTAGCACAGAGTGTAGTGCACTAGACTTCTTCCGCACTCTTCACTACCTCCCATTACAAAACCATCCCACCCTCGGCTTTCATCTAAAAAAAGAAAAAAGGCCCTGTCTGCGCCACAATACTTCAATTTCTACACTATCTGGGCACCTTTCGTCCATGGGACCAATCCATGCTGCCAATGGCAAAGAAACAGTTTCAAGGCTGCACCATCAGAAGTGCACGATTTCACCACACTCGTATCTCTTGGACACACTGAACAGCTCAACAGAATTTGGAAGGCTCATCAAAAAGATAGAATTGGTAGGAATTAAGCTAAGTAAAGCAACTACATCGAGGAAAGCTTGGCAGTCACATCAGTGAATGCTTCAAGGCCAAATTAATTTTGCTGCCTTGAGAGATTGATACTGTACGGCATGCAGAAAGCAACCACAGAGCGTAGCACCCGCTGGGAAATAACTTGAGTACGCTGGCAATAACACAGAGAGGACGCGGAGCTTCTCCTGGAAGTAGCTTTATTGGGGGCCGGTAAAAGCCACCGCTTCGCGGTGGGCGGCCAGCCACGTGGCAGAGGCGGAGGGAGCTCAGTCGAAGAGTCCGAAGCCCATGTCGTCGTCTTCTTCCTCAGACTCCTCCTTCTTGGCTTCCTCCTTCTTAGCCTCTGCCGGCTTGGCCCCGGCGGCCCCACCTCCTGCGGCTGGTGCTGCTGCTGCTGCTGCGGCAAACTTGCTCGGGTCCTTCATGTACTCCTTGGCCTGTAACAACCACACACAACCGGTAAGCCACACATGCGCCCCACACCGCCACCATCGCCTAGATGGGCTGGCAACAAGCCTGTGTGGACCGAGAGCAAGCGCCTTCAATGGAACAAAAGAAAGGCTCACACACACGCTATAAAAAAATATTACTCAACTTCAGCTGCCTTTCAGAAAAGTTATTGGGATTACCAAGGTGCGTTAGGCTTTGTGATGCGAGAAGAACCTGAATATCTAAGTTTGCGAAGACAAATTTTATGTAATTTGAATTTTTGCATGAATATGGGGAAGGGGGGGGGGGGGGGGGGAAGAAAAACTACAGGATTCAAATTCTATTCCTCGTGCCAATGTATTTAGCTCTAAAAACTTCAAAGAGGTGTTGGAATGTTCTCGTTCTAAAGAAAACATCCTTTTTCTTTTTTTTTTTCTTCTAATTACTCATTTTTGTAAAGAGTCCAGATGTGTTTTCCCCAGTGCTTTTCCTAGTACCGCATGTTACGTGACGCATTGCCTTGTGGCAGCATTTTGCTTGGGCTGTATAGTTCCTGGCCCGCAGTACTGTAAAAAATCTGCCCCTTAAGTAGGAAATTCTAAAACAGCATGTTGACAGGCCAAAACGATTCGCAGAACTTAATTCTAAGAACAAATTAAAAATACTGCAGTCACCCACATTGGCACTGAAAGTCTCATCCAAACAACAAAGGTGCCAAAATGCGAGACACAGTTAAGCGAATGCCCCGCTTATTTCATGCACTTGGTCGCTGCTTTAACACCCCCCGAGTCGCGAATGTACACCACCGCTGAAATCGCAGACAAACTGACCATCTCAGCCTCCTTGAAGGTGATGTCCGTCTCCAGGGCGATGGCAATAAGGTTCTTGAGACCGTTGACAATGGAGTGCGGTGCCGAGGCGACGGTCGGGTAGCCGATGGCCAGCGAGACCGAGGCCACGTTGCGGACACCCTCCACAAAGGCAGAGCGCAGGTCCTCCGGCGTGATGTCCAGGATGTCGGGGGCGAACACCGTGCCGGAGTCGTACACCTACGCAAAACGGTCAAGCATCAGCAGATTAACGAGTGCATCTCTGCACCAACACACGTCTACACGCAAATAAGTTTCAGCAGCACAGTTACTGCCAGTAGACATTGTTCATGACCAATCAACACTTTTTTTCCCAGCGATCAGATGCCTCGAAAACAAACCAGATGAAGCTCTGTGTGCTACTGCAAAAGCCTGTTCTGGTGTACCTCACAGTGGGAGCCTGGTACCGGACTTCAACATGAAATTTTATTTCAACATGAAATTTACCATACATTTGTGTGTGTGCAGTTGCTGAGCTAAAAGCTGCAACAGCAGCTTGACGAGGCCCAGCAAACCGTTACATGGCAGTAACGACCATAAAGACAACATAAGAGAACATAAAGACAACATAAGAGAAGATGATATACAAAATCCAATATACGTAATTTGGAAAACAACACGACCATGCCAAGTCCCTATGCACACTCAACTTGAGACCCCACATGCCAACTATAGTTTACATGGACGTTTTTAATGCATAAGCTTATGTCATGTGATTGTGTGTGTATGCCAACACACCAGTCTACAACCAAAGCCCCTAATGAGCAATGGCAGCCATACAGCTACAGCCAACTATTCTGGAGAGTTTGATGAGGCAGCGCAATGTTGAAGAGTTTCCACAGCTGTTTTGCTTGGCTGGTACTCTTAGGATACTTTTAGATGACAGGCAGCAAGGCTTCCAACTAGACAAACAAATGCTCCCAGCTTGGCCTAACGGTGCATGAGCAACAGGTGACGAATCATGCGAGCAAGGACCGGATGACGGCCAGCACAGTTACCTGGAGGATCTTCAGTCCGTACGAGAAGGGCGAGATGTTCAACATGTTGAGCAGCGTGGCCTCGGAAGCCCCGACCCGGTCGTCCTTCTTGATCAGATGGATCTCGTTGAGGATTTCGATCGTGCCCTTGGAGATCTTGGTGGGGATCTGCAGGGCCTGGAAGAAGGAGGTCTTCTCGGGGCCCAGGCCCGTGTTCTGGGCCGGGATCATGACGTCCAGGGGGGCCAAGGCGCCGGCGCGGGCCGGGGCCTTGACCTTGTTCTCGATGATCTTCTCGCGCACCTCCGTGAGGTCCTCCTTGGTGAAGACGAAGCCCACGTTGCCCTTGATGTGCGGCAGCAGCCGCTCGAGCGCCGGGTTGTTGTCCAGGTGGCCCCGGATCGCCTTGCGGATCATGGTGTTCTTGCCCATGAGCAGCACCGCGTGCTTGCGCAGCGAGACGCGGATCGTCTGCATCTGCTTGGAGCCGACATTGTCCACGCCCACGATGAAGCACTTGGGGAACTCGTCCAGCAGCTGCACCAGCCGCAGGAAGTAGTTGCTCTTCCAGGTGGTCTTGTCCTCCCTGACCATCTTGAGAGTGAGCCAAGGATGTCTCTTGCGAGTTTAAGGACTGCGCAGAAAGGGGGGGAGGACGCGAAAGCAGCGAGGGTTACACGACGTCACACTACTCGGCAAAACGCGCCGCGGTTTCATGCTTGAACGTCAGTATGCTTTGATCTAGGGCTCGTACTAGGTTGTCCTACGGCAATCCGGCGACGCGCCGGCTAGCGAGCGCAAAACGAGACACGGAACGCTGTCATTGCGTCGTTTCCAACCAGTCGATCAGTCGAACAGCCTGCAAGTTTTGACCGCGGGGATGTAAAGCCAATTTCGCTGCACGAATAAATAAAACGGTTACAAACTGATTTAACTCCGTCTTAGCGACTGACGCATCTGTTCAGCAACAGGTCATAGGGAAGCAGTTTTGTCATGTTTTCTCAATCGCCTAAACGCGAAAATTGAATGAAACATAAACGACGTCTGAAAAAGCTGAATACTTCTCTTGCGCGAATGAAAGTAAAAGAAACACCGCTCCGGAGTTGCGGCAAAACACTTAGCACGTCTCACGTTACTACCCGTATGCTTCGATGTAAAGAATATCGGATTTACTACGTATAATTACATTCTTGTTAGCTCAAAATGACGGCAAATGATTTAGCTTTGTCTACGCTTGCAAACAGTGATTAGCAATTAATTTATTGCCTGATTAACACGGATTACAGAGACCGCTACTACGTACCGTAAACACTCAAAACGATCTTGCAGAAGAAAGGAAGTTGCACACCGGAAAAAGCAGGAACAGTATGTTCCGGCTCGCTCTGGATTTGGCTGTCGACTGTGTAGTTCACGTGATTCCGGTTTCGATTCGTTTCAATAATTTAGGGTAAGAGAAAGCTGATGTAATTTTTTTTACTTTATAAAACCCTATGTTACTAAAATATAAATGATTTTAATAACATTAGTTATTACACTAACAGCTGTTTGACCCCCATGCGTTTGTAGGCATGGCGGGGCGCGAAACTTGACGCACGTAATTCTGCTGCTGCGTGTAGAGCACTGCACGGGCCTGATTTTAAGGCCCGAGCCCGGCCCGAGCCCGCTTCGCGAAGCCCGAGCCCAACCCGGGCCCGGGCATTCATAAGTGAGCCTGGCCCGAGCCCGGCCCGGGCCCGCCATCTCAAACCCAGGCCCGGCCCGGCCCGGAAATTTATTTTTTGGCCGAGGGATGGCCCGCGCGTGTGTGACCAGGCCCGTTCTTTGACGCTGAAGCAACTTTGTTTATTATATTCCGGGCGATCAGACGGAGCATATAGTCTGTACAAGCACGTCATGAACTGAAACGCAACAAATAAGGGTTTAAACGTGCACGTAGTTTAGCTTTCACCGTCTGCAGTTCACGCCACATCGGCGTAATAATAGCTCGTATTCCTGCATGAGAGACATCATCACCTTTGATTACTAGACTCTTGGCAACTTCACGTGGTTGTCTAGGACACAAGTTGGTATTGCTGAAATTTTTTATCCGCATTTGAATCAACGAGTATGTACGCGCGTTGAAATACTTCCCCTCCTGTGATTGTTAAGCGGTGGTGTTTCTGTGGCACGCGAGTTTGATTCCCGGCCACGGCAGCCGCATTTTGATTGGTGCGACATCTAAAACACACGTGTACATACATAGACATAGGTGCAAAGCTCCAGGAAATCTGAATTAATTCATTTCCCTCTTGGGCATTCCTTGTAATCGTATGTTTGTTATGTTATACATCAAAATATAAAATATTTATGCAGTACAAGAAATGTCATTAAAATTGCAGTATAGTGACCATCGAACCTAGCAAAACACGTTTTTAAAACAATGCGTACAAATAACAGCAAGAAGCGCGCAACAATAAACCAAGAATATTCATTTTGATGCTCTTTCCTACACTTCACGTCGGACCTATTAACGGCCGTGCCTATGAATTCAAACCCGAGCCCGGCCCGGGCACACGGCGTCGAGCCCGAGCCCGGCCCGGGCCCGCGGCATTGAACCCGTGCCCGGCGCTGTCCCGCCGATAATCGACTTCGGGCGGCCCGGCCCGGCCCGCGGGCCAGGTCGGGCCCGGGCTTTCGGGCCGGCCCGGGCCCGTGCAGTGCTCTACCTGCGTGATCAACGAATCAGTTTGAAAATAATAACACATTCCCCGCCAGCCCCTACTCATTTACGACAAACACTGCAAGTTGGAGCAACCATTTGTTTTTCCTGTCATAAGTCTGCGCAACGCTAGCTGTGCAAAAGCACAGAGCAACCCCGATCTTCGTATGGTTACAATGAAATTACAGACGGTATTCTAGTTCAGTGTAGTATGGTATTCGTAGTGCTACAAAAAAGAGTAATCAAATAACACCTAAAAAATCAAATGCGAGGCACATCAGTGGCTCAGATCAATCGTTAGCAGGTTACCCCGACAGTTCGCAGATTATCTGGGAGTGGGAAGAAAGAAAATAGTTTTACAATATCGTCTAGGTAAACGTACCATACTCATACTTGATGCACCAAGTATCGTTCTACAGAGACATTTCTTCCCGTTTTTCAAGCAGCCTTGATTTTGCAGCCTGATACGTTAGTTCAACCATTCGTTTCTTTGATACGGTTTTCACTGTTCTACATATGTAAGAAAATGTTTTTCACCATGGCTCAAAATTGCATAACCCAGCTGTTGCGTTGGATCCCGGTACAACAGAGCACATTTTCTACTTCCGTCCGTACCGCACACACGCCAGTGTAACGAAAGTGGTTATATATTTGACTATCGTTTACAAGAGTTCGATCCTGGAGCAAAATTTGATTCAGGGCACTATTGACAACTGACTTTTGTGGCAACAATTTCCGATGATTGCGTTGCCTGAAAGACAGGAGAAAAAAAAACTGAATTCATCACCGACAATTCCAGCTAATGTACACCCGGTGTCAAACGTTTCCTGGGCACAATTTTGAAAATCGAAGCCAATTCCTCTGTTTCCTAGTGGCTAAGCTCCTGCAAATTGGTATGGTGATCATGCTTCGAAGTGCGATGATTTGCTTAGGAAGGCAAATTAAATACTGAGCCATCAGACTTTCATTTCCGAAATCGTGTCCCGGAAACTTTCGATGCCAGGTGTATGTTTCTAATCATGTGATGTTAGCTTTTGTAATGTGTGAATAGGCTTGTTATGATGTGTCGAATGAAAAAGCATGCCCAATTTTTGTGTTAAGATCTACTTCGCCAGTCCTGACAATAATTTTTTACATAGCAGAGTCTATAAATGAAGTCATTGACACATTAGTGAAAGGCTGCCAACAACTTTCATTGCGTAAGCATAGCTATTGGTCAATCACTACATCAGTCGATACATAACTATGGATCAAGAGAGGAACGCTTCTGCAGCTCCAAATTGGAGCAAGTTTAGCCCTGATGTACTCCTGACACAGGACCGAAACCAGGATTTACTATGGGTGCGCTGGTAATTTTTTCCAGAATAATAACAAAGAAAGTAAGCTGCGCAAAGCAAGAAGTTTTCAGCTTTTTCGAGCCCTCGCTCTTGTTTTGGACTCCACATACTTTAGACTACAAAAGGGTTTGCTGACAGGCTAGTTGGTACATTGTAATAAAAAAAAAAACAGCGCAAAAGACAAAACAAAGAAAGGAACCACAAACCACAGGCGCTGCAGAGAAATAAATTGCAAAAGGATTTGCTGATGGGCCAGTTGGCACATTGTAATACAAAGAAAAGCAGCGCAAAAGACAGGACGAAGAAAGGAACCACAAACCATGGGCGCTGTAGCTTGTGGTTCCTTTTTTCGTCCTATCTTTTGCGCTGCTTTTTTTTTTTTCAAAATACTTTAGATGAACTAAAATGGTTTGCTGAATCACAAGGGTGTATAGCTCAAAATGTGTAGTCAACTCCTGGTGAGCTACCAATTACCAGTTTGGAAAATAGCCCGCATATAAGCAGTATGAAAAAAAATGTTGAAAGGTGAGCCAAGCTGGAACATATTCCTGGTGCAGTCTTGGTCCACGTATGAAATGTTGCCTGAAAAACCAACAATTGAAGGTAGTAACTCGCTCCTTGGCAGTACCACTTCAAAGCAAGGCAATGTTGCTTTTACTGGGTGCTGCGTATAGTGTTTCAAATACGGTTTGATTTGTTTCACCACTGCTTGGGTACACACAGAAAAATGGATTAATACACCGTGTGCGATTGAAAGAACACGAAATCGTGAAAAAAATATGTATATTTTTTACTTTTATGAAACAGGAAAGGTGGCACAAGGGCAAAATTTGATAACAGCAAATGAAAAATCATGTTGGGTATGTTTGAAAGCACGTCACATCTATGTATTCAGCATTGCTCAGCAAAAGAACAAGTTTGACACAATCAGGCCAACACAAGCTCTGTGCACATGATCGGTGAATTAAATGCAGCTACCATAATTCATGATTGAGCATAGCCAAAATTGAAATATCAATTAATTTTGTCCAAAAAAATTGATATCCCTATGTCCCAACTTCTTGAGAAATTGCAACAAACAATATCAAACATCTTGCGACGAGGGTGAGAACATACGAAATAGATCTAACTAAATAAAGGTTAATTGAGCTAGTAAATTACATGACATGTTGGTGAAACTTACTTGCATGTAGCAAATTATGACATAATACATGGTTTGTCCTATACACTGCAGACAGCAAAAAATAAGCACAGATGATAGTCTAAAATGTCCCTTCTTTCATCTCGGTTCCTACACTGTTTCACCTATGATACGAAATAGATGTAGTTATGCATCTAGGAAAAAGGAATCTAAGGTGTCATTTGCATAAAAATACATTTATATAAAAAGGATAAGTCACGGGCATGGCTATCACACCATATCATTTTTCATTCACACCTCACATGTATAACACTATGAGGTCAAACCCATCTTTCACATCATACAGATTTCAAATATAATAAATAACAACTTAACATCACAAAAAACGCTGTATTCTACCCTTACGAAAAAGTGAACTGAATAATTACGTCAATGCGAGCATAATAGCGCAAAAAATGGGATCACGGGGCTCAAAACGACGCAAGGCACAATTACAATGACTACCACACGCTTAATTAAAACAGTATGGCCTGTCAGCCACATTGCGGTGAAATGGGGTTAACCACACTGCCCTATTTGCCATGCCTGCCAGCCGGTGGGCACCACATGTTACCAAACCTATCTGGCAGCTCTTTGTGCTGGCTATCCCAGGTCCAAGGTTCGTCCTCTCGAGAGTATGGCGTTAGAGGCACGTCGAAGGGGAGTGGTAGAAACAAGGCGTTCTTCGCCCCAGCTTCTTCAGACACGACAAAGGTCGCCGCATCTCCAAACTTGGAAGGAAGAAGCAGGACTCCGAGTTCATACGAGCGGATCATTAGTTGGCTCCCGTTTTTTTCAAACGCGCCCCAGGCCGCTTTTGATAGGTTTGCACTCGTGATGAGCAGCCAGGCAGCCTGCTTTCCGCTGGGCGACAACCGCGTGTAAGACTTGATGTGAGGCGACGCCGTGGTGCGGCCTAGACGTCCGCTCCTCCAACGATGGAAGTAGCTGTCGAGCCAGCGTTGCTTGTCGGCGGTTCGTATGCTGTACGGCAATGACTGCCCGGCGGGATACCCTTCGAGGCTGCAGCGAACGTCGGTGACTGTGGGGAATATAAGCTTCAGTGGCACTGACTGCACAGCCGGTCCAGAGTTCTTCACTGTCGCAAGGCTGCAGAGGAACTCTCCTGTCAACCAAGCCTCTGCATTTGAGCCTAGAGAACCGATGCTAGAGAACTGAGCGATGAGGGGCCAATGATTGGACACCAATTCCTTGCTGGGCCCATGTTGGCTGAGCAAGTTACGAAGTCTCAGATGTCCAAACGAAGACTTCTTTGGGCCCGTGTGTCTGCCAGGCACTGATCTGCAACATGACATACAAAATGCTTCTAGGAACGGCAAGGACTGCAACAAGTTGTAGCATTACTTGTTCAAGTTTATAGATAAACTAAGTAACAGCAAAGACACACTTTTGCATACACCTGAGCAGTATAGTTACCTAACGCTGGAAACGTTACGCAGGTTTTCGTTAAGAAAGGAGTGATGTTCGGTGATGTGGAAGTTTATCTCATTTCTCGTTTAAGGGGAGAAAGTGGATGACGAGTAATGTCATGAAATATCTCACTCTTAATTGGATATGGTGACATGAATGTACACATTAAAATATTTGACAATTACTGCAGTGATGCATCCAGTGTAAAAAAAATGTAGTTACTACATTTTTAACAGTTTTGAAATGTAGGTCATACATGATACATGAATCAAAGGAAGTTTAGCGGTGCTAAAAAAGGAGTCGATTGTTTATGCATCCCAGCAAACATGACAGACAACTCTTTTGCTTGTCATGCCTGTGGTCTTCCCCAATGCCCCTTTCTGTGTGTCACCAACCTTCACAAACACTTGATTTTTATGATCTATTGGGTAAGTGTATCCCAAATTTTAGTTGAACCGGTCTGGGAGAATATCTGGTAAAAACACAGGTACCAAAGTAAGCCTTCTCTGTGATGGCGATTTGAACCAAGTCCAGCAACCCGACACATTTCAGTTAACACTCCAATGTAAGGCCTATGCACACTGTCTTCCCTCTACAGCCACCCTACCTCTACGCTTCCCAACTCGAGAGTCATTCGACTCATCATTATCAGCCTGTTTGTGTCCATATCTCTAGACATTACAGTTTAGCAATGCTCTAGCCCAATTTGACTATTTGCAATGAAGAATCTGAAATTGTGTAGTTGGTCCCTAAAAAAAACATTTTAGCACACTAAAACACCAGTCCCAGTTAAAATAAAAAGACAATCATTGTTCAACAATGAGCTGTATGCTAGTATGTGTACTGGTACCATATCACGGGCATTTCAGTGAGACCGGAGAGAGTGCGCACCCAACAAGGAAAACCTTGACTGCCGAGAAGTCGTGGTTTCTTATGTAGTGGCACCACTCGTTGATGTGCGGTTCCCTGTACGCTTCGAGGTAGTCCAGCAGGTCGGCTCGAAATCTGGTTTCCGAGTCGCCGCCCTGCGAACCGGAGGCGAGGCGCGGACAGAGTGGGCCGACCCAGATGGCCTGAGTCTTTTGAGCCCAGTCAGAAGAGACCATGTTGGCCGTGTGTATGACGACCCGCAGTCCCGCTTTGTACAGCAGCAGCATCATCTTGGTGTGGTGCGTGCCGTACACGATCTCCAACTTAGCCTGCGCGAACGAGACGTGCTTGAACTCGGCAGCCGAGGCCTCCAGCTCCCTCTTGGCCTCACGCTGTTCGCCGTGCACGACAAGCAGAGGCATGTTCCGAAACTCGGCTGGGTACTGCTCCACCAGCCACGGTATGTCAAAGCAGTAGTTGAACTGGGCCGAGCGAGTTAACTCGCCCATTTTGGGCGACAGAAGGTCTCGTACCGACCGGGTGATCTGAGCTGTATTGAAGCGGGCCGGAATTCCCTCAACAGTCGTGTAATAGAGGCTGAACAACGCGTCGTTGTAGCACGACGACTTCGGGCTCTCGCCGTTGTGCCTGTAGTCCCGCTGGTGGTCGGGATTCTTGCGATAGCAGTCGCTCCCGTATGGACATAGCGGACGGTCGTCCGAATCGGCAACGCCTGCGCTCGCAACAGCGCCGGCTTCGCGCTTTACTTGGTTAGGTGCTTTTCTAACGGCGTTGCTAGGCTTCACATTCGTTACGGGCTTTTTCTTTGCCGGGAGGTTTTCAACGCCGGCGGGCGCACTGTGAACAGGCAGTTGCGTTTCAGGAGCGCGCGTCGAAGGTTTGCTTCGAGCGCTATCTTCTTCACTGCCGCTGCTAGAGTCCGATATCTCGTGTATCCTGCTGGGTCGTTCAATTAACTTCCTGCGCTTCGGCGGCCCATGAGAGCTCGTCGCCGGGGCACTTGGCTGACGTTTCTCCGGCAGAAAAGGCAGCTCATCCGAGTCGACCGTTGCATCGGAATCACTCATACTGCAGCTGCGCACCTTCGGGTATTACACCGATTACACCAAGAAAAATCATAGGCTGCGGTTGGTTGGCATAGCTCTGAAGAGGCGCGCCACGAGTACACCCAGAACTCCGCAGCACCCAACAAAAATTGAACAAATTGCGGGCCAACTGGGACAACGCGAAAACGCGGGCAAACAAACGACTACGGCTATGGTCGGCTACGGCTTGATACGCCTACTCATGGCGTCTGCTACTACTGAACTACTGAAATGAATGAAACTACGGGGGGGGGCTTGGTAGCCTAGTTGGGGAAGAGGGAACTACTAAACTCCCTTCCATCAAAGAGTTTCGATAAAGGGATAAAATCTGCGTGTCCGTTTTTTCTGCTACAACAAATGAGCGTCTTTTAAACAATTTTCATTTTCAGACCATAAATAAACTTTGCTCGAACGTGTCCATTTTCGGTTTATTTTGTTTAAAAAATGACACAGGTGGCATTACTACACGATTTTTTCAGCAATTGATTAAAGCATTTTTGCGCCTATGGGAGAAAAACACGCCAGAAAAATATTTTCCCTTTGCGGATACATGTAAAAACCAGAGAAAGACTTCCTGCTCTCGTCGACTAGGTTTTGTACAGAATGAAAAAAAAAAAAAAAAATCGAGGGCAATCCGACTGTTTAAATTTTCACAGCAAAAACATACGCCACAAAATACGACAGCCACGCACGTTTGAGAACATTCAAGCGAGCCGTTGTGCCAAACAATAAGTGAAAAGATCGGTGATTAATTGTGTTCTATATGACTATAAATTCAGTCAAGTTGATCCAATCTTCATACAAGATATTATCAACATACATAAACTCATCTCTCCCTGCAGGATCGCCCGTGAAAAATATGCTGACCAGAATGCTCACTTAGCCATTTTTAATACGCCGGGAAACCGTATGCTCCGAGTCAGTTCACACAGAAACACTGTACATGTGTGCAAATGCGGGAATTTTATTCTCCCATGGAGACGGTCCATTAACGAACAAATGCATATATATCTTTCTTTGATCCTCCCCCTCCTAAAAAAAAAAAAAAAAGAACGCGCATACATTGGTGCCTCTTTCGTCGCTCCCACTCGATCCTAAGCTCTTTTGATGTCCCCAAAATTTCGCCGTAAAAAAAAAAAGCACATTGATGAATTTTTATTAATTACTGTTGCCCCACAAACACTTAATTCTCACCGGACCCACTAGCTGTTTATTGGGGTATATGCACCTTACATTATTTTGATTTGCCGAGAACCCGTCCCAAACTCGATGCACTTGGGCGAGTTTATAACTTCAAGTTAATAAATATACACATATCCATATACCATTATTTAGATACTAGCTGCACATAACGAGATAACGACCATGATCAAACGAACCTCAAGCGGTGTGACTGCGCACGCTATCCTTGACTTCACCAAACATATACGTTTTGCACGTGTTCAGCAAACGCAAAAACACACACAGAAAGAGATAATCTGGCAGGAGTATGGAGAAGCGAAGAACGAAACTAGCCAGGTGCCGACACCGTCGCCGTTAGCCTGCGCTCCCGATACCGGAGAAGCGCGCTTCTCGGAAGCGCCTTCCTGTTGCGCGTGACGCAATTTTTTTTCCTCTGCGTCACCGATCTGCATGTGACGTCTCCCTGAGCAAGAAAGAAAGCGGCGCATTTACAGAACAGACGTTCACCGCGGGACTGTCTGAGCGCGTAGATAGTTTTATTGGCAATATTTCGCTTTACCTTCCCAGCGTACGACCAGTACGAGACCGAGGTAAGTAAACTCCTTGGGGCATTTTACCAACGGTCGTCCAGCTGATTGCCTGTCGTCTGCTAGAAATGACAGACGTCTGTCAATGACGCACTGGCCGTTTGGTCTTTGTTCTGGCAGTGTTAGCGTCAGTGTTAGCCTGCTAGCGTCATGTGTTTACCACGGCACTCGCGTAAATTAACCATACTATCAATCAAGCAAAGGCTCATCGCATATAATTCATTAAATACTAGCTGTGACCACATCCTTAAAAAATTAGCTCCGAATTTAAATCGTTTTTATGCCACTGGTGTTTGCTTAAAAAACCAAGTTGTGGCTATTTCATTTTTGTAAGTGGTTCTCCTAGTCTCAAATTTCATTTTCAATTTGTGGTGTGTACATAAAGAAGGGTTGTAATCAGCTGATCGACAATCTGCAGGCGATGTTGTATTCTGCGCAGGATAATGGACGATCAGATACACGTTTATAGTGAAGATTGTCAGTAGTGTCTTTGAATGGCAATAGGTTGCGAGTTAAAATCGAATGACAATAGGTTGAGATAATATCGAGACAACCGTAGACGCGAACGAAATGAAGTGGAAAAGTTGTACGCCGACTGCTCGTAGCGACGTCTGCGCGCTTCGGTCACGTGACCAGCCAGGTTTCTGACCTCACTCAAGTCTCGGGCAAAACGCGATGCGGCGTGAGCGGCTCGCGAGATTCCCAGGAATGCTGGGAGAGCTGCGTGCATAACGCAGTCTGGAACAAAGCGTCGAGCAGGGTGAGTGTCGCTTCCCGGAGGGGGTGAAAGCTAATTTTCGTGGCTTTTATTTGGTTTTTTTTTCTTAGCAGTCCACACGTAGCTTGGGCTCGCGCAGGAGTACTTTTCGCTGAGTGAGAAATTATTACTGCAGAGCTCCGCGCTTTCACCGAGCGTCTGCACCGGCGCGGCCGGATATTGCACTTCGAGGTTGCTCAGGCCTCGTTGTTCTTTGCAGTTAGTCCTAGCCACAGCCATATTGGCCACCCGAACTTTTGCGTCTGGGTCGGTAATTTTTTTTTCTTCTGCCTGAGAAACATTTACTGCACATTTCCTTCCTTGCAAGGCCTGGTTTTAATCGAAAACTTTGCCGCTGTGGCCGTTTACTGACAGCTTTAGGCGACGGGCAGTGGTTTGAAATCTGGCGTAGGTGTGCGTTTGCACAGTTGTGCAACTGCTCGATTTTTCCCTATCGGCGTTGCGTAAAGTGCAAATTTTGTTGAAATTACTCGCGAGCAATCGAAGGTCGTCGCAGTGCCTCTGAACGCAGTGGTTGCGCCGATGCGGTTGCGATCACGCTAATCTCGGGAACTGCGTGGGGCTGTCGCAAACGCGTTCCTCTTTGTTCTTTATGCAAGTGTCGGGCTGCCGGCGCATCGAAAGTTAGTTCGATGCCGCCTAATGATCGGCAGTGGCGTCCCTTTATTGTGGGGCCATCTAGAAAGGGCGAGGGTCGTAGCGTGACGGGCCCCTATCTTTGGGACTTTGCACCGAGCCCCACCAGACGCGGTTTCGAGGGAGGGCAGAGTGGGGTCACGTTCAAGTCTTGGAGGGGCCGCGGTGGGGAGGGAAGTACACGACGCGAACCGTTTCCTGTTCGCCGTAACTCGTTCTCTGCCCGAGACTGGAGCGAATCCCGTTCTTCTCCGTGGCTCTTTTTCTTTTTCTTTTTTTCCTGCATTCCCCACAGAGTGACTGCGTCGCGAAAAATTAAAGCCTGTGTTGCCCCCATTGCTACGTAGGCAGATGCCATTCATTCTGCGCGCGACTGCTGGGAACGCGGTGAGGTGCCTCTACTGCGTCGGCTCTTGGTTCCGTAAACATATTTTTGTTCAACAGGGCTCCACAATCGCGCAATTTTTTTCTACAGGCGGCCTGAATTGCTTAGCCACGAAACGGTATGCGTCAACTTACGCTAAGCGCCCTTTAGTTCTACCATTCGCCGGGTATGCTTGATCGCGTTGCAGCCGTCATCGTTGAGACGCCGAGGCCCCTTGCTGTGAGGATCCGAGGGGAGCTGGTTGTGCAGCGCGTCTAGTTCGCGATGTTCCAGTCCCTTGCAAGTTCCTTGGACCTTAGCGCGGCTAGTACACTTGGAAAAGAAGAATCCTGGCGCCGAGTTGGCTCTACGGGCTGGCAGCTACGCCGTTAGACTCCATGGTCGACCTTGTATGCCGAGAATCGAAAGCTGAGCCGGGCAGCAGCGATAGCGTTCTCGCCTACCTCCACCTTGAATCGGCCGCGGCACTCCCCGCGACAGGCCGCGTCCTTGGAGGCGGCCTTCTAGATTTGGCCGATAGCTCGTGGCGGCGTTGCCGGGGCTTCTCCTACGCGCGTGCATCGTTGGTGTTGCAAAATTTTGTTGCGTTAGGTTTTGCGGTGCCACTAGGCTGCTTTCCTGCTAGCCTGTTCAAGAGAGGGGGTGGTGCAACCTCGGTACGAGGGGAGAGGGGGCTGTTGGTCGCCGCCGTCTCGTCTGAATGGCGCTGGCCGTTGGAATGGTGTCATCGTGGCCATTCCCTGGGCTGCCACCGCCGCAAACTCTGTCCCCGTTAATGCGGGCCCGCTTCCCTCTGCCCCGAGCTCTGTTCTTTAGTTTCTTTTGTTGTTGAAAGGTGCTGCGAGAGCGAGGAAGCAAACTGTTCCCCTTGGTTGAAAGGAAACGTGCCGTTTATGAACGTTAGTGAAGGCAGGAGCTTGTTCCGCCCGTGTCGTTTTTGTGCATAGAACGTGCTCATTATTTTGGTGCTTGGAGAACTTTGCTTTAAGGCCTGCCATTTCACGCATGTTTTTCAAACTGGGTGCACTTGTGTGCAGATCTTGTTCACTTTCCGTGTAGTTTATTTACTTAATGTTGTGTTTCGTGTATTCGAGTGTGGTAGAATTGTTTAGTACTCCGTAGCGTGATGATGACGGCTTAGTTTTTCATTTCTGAGACCGAACTTTCAGTTTATTTGCCTAGCGGGGGTGAGATGTGCAGTCTGCATGACAGACCTTTCAGTTCTGTGAGGGGAAAATTTGTCGTCCGCCTGAAAAACGCGGTTAAACGGCCACAAAGGGGAGCCGCGCAGCGTTTCCATGTGGCTACATGTCAGGCGAACGATGTCCCCCCCCTCGCAGAAACTTGCTCTCCCGCTAGACTGGTCGGCTGACTGGGGCGCATGGTGCAGGTGCAGAGGCCCTGCGCGGAGGAACCCCTCGAGAAGAGCAGCAGCAGCAGAGCGGACCGGAGGTTTAGTGTGTCGCGGGCGTCCCCACCAGACGCAACAACGGAAGGGCCGCGAGGAGCGGGGGGCTCTTCATCTCCGTGCAACATCAGGGACGGCACAGCGGCAGCCAGCTCCTCCTTGTGTGTGCACCGATGGGTTCCCCCAAGCAGCGTCAGGCGAGATGCCCCCCTCAGCCCCGCTGACAAGAATGACCTGGTCTTCCGCAAGGTGCGCGGCATCCTCAACAAGCTCACGCCGGAGAAGTTCCACAAGCTGCGCCGTGAGCTGCTACAGGTGGGCCTCGACTCGACGCACATCCTCAAGGGCGTCATCCTGCTGATCTTCGACAAGGCACTGGATGAGCCCAAGTACAGTTGCATGTATGCGTCGCTCTGCCGGCAGCTGTGCGACGAGTCCCCCAACTTCGAGCCCCCACCGAGCAGCAGCGCCAGCAGCCCCACCACCACCTTTCGCCGCCTGCTGCTCACCAAGTGCCAGGACGAGTTCGAGAACCGCCGGCGTGCCTCCGAGGCCTACGAGCACCGCCATGGACCCCTCAGCCCCGAGGAGCAGGAGCAGCGCCTGGTGGCCAAGCACAAGATGCTGGGAAACATCAAGTTCATTGGCGAGCTGGGCAAGCAGGGCCTGCTCCAGGAGTCCATCCTGCACCAGTGCGTGCAGCAGCTGCTGCTGGGAGGAGGCGGGGGCGGCGGCGGGCGCGCGGGCACCGGCGACTGGCAGGACCTCGAGTGCCTCTGCCAGATCCTGGTCACCGTGGGCCGCCGCCTGGACACGCCCAAGGCCAAGCCACTCATGGACCAGTACTTCGAGCGCATGCGCACGCTGGCCCAGACGCCCGAGCTGCCTGCCCGCATCCGCTTCCTGCTGCGCGACGTGGTTGAGCTGCGCGGCAACCGCTGGGTGCCTCGGCGGGGCGCGGCCGAGCACGGCCCGCGCACTCTGCAGCAGATCCGCGAGGAGGCGTCGCGCGACCTGGGCATCTACAGCGGCGGCGGCGGCCACGCCCGGCTGAGCGGCAACAGCCAGAACAGGGGCGCCTCCTTCGGCGGAGGCGGCATGGATGACGTGTTTGCCCCGCTGCCCATGGCCAGCCTGGGCACGGGGCCCGGGGTCATCCCCTCGGACCGCTTTTTCCCGTACCGTGGCAGCGGCAACGCTTCGGGCCGCTCGTCCCTCAACGCCGGCGGCGGTGAGTCTCTCTCTCTGGTGTTGCCTCCTCGACTGCACCCGCTTTCTTTCCCTTTCCTGCCGTGGGGCGCAGCAGCCGTTGTCTTTCTTCCTCCTGGTAACCACCGTGCCTTCTCTCTCTCTGCATAGGATTCCTGGGCGGTGGTGGCAGCAACTACTACAACGGTCGCAACAGCCAGCCGCCACCCCAGCAGTTTGGGCGTGGGCAGAGAGGTGGGGAGCACCTGCCTCCACGCTTCCTCAAGAAACAGGGCCCGGGCAGCGCAGACGAGATCTCCCTGCGGCCCGCCCAGAACTCCATGGTGCTCAAGCCCAAGACTCCGCTCAGCTTCTCCAAAACCACTGGCCCCACAACCACGCCTTTGGGGCCCCACCCTCTCGCCAAGCAAGCCATGAAAGAAGTGAGTTGTCTGTTTTTGCAGAGGCTTTATCCACATCCTAAACTTGTTATACTGAAGCCCTTCGAGTGTTTTCCGGTGTCCTGCTGCATCTTGTATGTGCCGTGCATTCGTTGTCACGTAGCGCATCTAAGCTGTATTTGCGAACTTGGCTGTCTAGTGGCTTTGCAGATTGATAGCCTGCTCCAGTCAAATAAGAATTTAAGGCGTTGAAGTTGATACGGATTTGCATCCCTGTCCCTTCTGACAATTGGGGGTTCATGATCACTTGTTCCACATGATTGCAGTGGTCTTGCTGTGTTTTCTGTAAATTCTGCATTTTGCTGATGAAGGGGTGCCAGATTGGAATTCATTTTGAGCGAGCCTAGATTTTGAAGCTATACGCAGGGGTGAGACAGCTGCGCATATTGCGCAGTTTTGATACAAATAGGTTTTCCTGCGCCAGGCTGCTCCAAATGCTTGAAAATTGCAAAAATTGCGCCACTGTTCCAGAACAGTCTGAGAGCCATGGATTAACGCCCCCGTCAGTTTCAGTGGGGAAAAATGCTTACTGACGGCATAATTTTTTAGCACTCCCAAGGTGATGCCGTTTGTAAAGGTTTAATTGTGAGACACTTCAATGAAAAAAAACCCGCATATGTGTATCACTGAAATAGTTTTTTCAAAAGTCACAATGTCGGGTTGCACCTGTTATATTCTGTGCGTTACTAAAGTTTTCCCATTGATAACCATTGCAACGTCCTGCAGAACAAATACTAATGTTTACTGAGGTAACGAACTACTTGTTCAAGTTGATGAAAAGACGGCAATTTTCAGGGCGCCGTATCTCCGCAACGGCAGTACTGGGCGCCGCCATCTTGGTGTGGTGAAGATTGGAAAACATGGCCACCGGGCGAAGCAGTTTCTCGCGGTCCAGGCTAGTTCATTCTAGTCAAGGCAGAGCGCACTTCGCGGATTTCTACCGTGGTTTTGGTCATGGGGGTGGCTAGGTTTACATTTTGTTGTTCGATCTGCTACGGGAAGTTGCGCGTCTCGAAAGACGGAGTTGATCAAAAACAATGCGGCGTCCGCGAATTCGCCGTGTATCGGCCTTGAGTGTGAGGTGCGGTGCGTGCTTGAAGTGAAATTTTGGACTCACTGCTGTGTTAAAAAACTCCGAGTTACTGCTGCCTCTGACAGCGAGCTTGCGAGCGGCGGGAATGAGACGGTGGACACTGCAGAAGGGGCGGCGCAGGCTACATCGCCGCAAAAGGTTCAAGCAGTGTCCGATTGCGGGACGGGCTATTATTTAGCTAGTAATAATGGTTCATATATCTGAAGGGAAATTTAATTCCAAAAGGGAGAGGTGGCTAAACATACCATGTTACTCAAATTACGATCGTAGTGAACGTGCACCTTGGAGATTGAAATGGGAGGGCTGGTGCAGGGTGCGACGAATGTCACCTCGCTTTGCGTAACTTTTGCCGTGGCTCTACACTTGCGCATAAAGCCGAGTCTGGGATTGCAGAAATAACAGTTTACGCATTCACATGATAATAAAAATGTCTTATGATTGCTTAGTTTTTCCATTCGATATTTTCAACGGCGCTTCACGCTGTGTATGCATACGGCCTAAGAAATTAAAAATAGTTTGCAAAGAGGTAGTGGAGTTCGTACCTTGTGATACGCTGGTAGAAAAAACTTTATTGAGAGGTTGTTTCAGTGTTACGTATGTTCAAAACCGATCAAAAAGTGTACTCTCTCCCCCCCCCCCCTCCGAGTTGCCAAACATTTGATTTTTAGGCTCCTAAGCTGACATAATAAATGTTTTTAACTGCTACAAATCAAGGTTCTCCTGCTCCAAAATCGAGATTTCGCTGCTCCAAAAACTGCTCCAAAATCCGATTAAGCTGTCTCACCCCTGCATACGTCATAACTGCAGACAGGTGTGGCATCTACCGAGTTTCTTGTTCGAAACAAGAGTTGCACTTGGTGCTTGTGTTGCTTAAAAATGTAGGAGCAAGAGTGTGTTGCTGGGTTTGAGTGAGCATGTGAGTTTGTGTTTCGAAATGTAAGCAGCTAACTCAACCTGATCTAACAAACAAATTAGGATTTCCCTGCAGGTGCCTATACGGCTCAACGGCTTTATAAACTCAAAGTAACGAAATAGATTCAGCGCCATTACCGGTTTAATCATTTCGAGGAACAGACTCGTTAAAACAAATGAATGTTGAATGCGTTTTGTCAGAACCCCACGAAGATTGCGCGATGTCAACTGCTTCAAGCATGCCTGCCTCGTACAGTCCCCTGCCGAGGCTGTAGCATAGTTCCGCAAGCCCTCAATACGAGCAAGAAATCCTGCCCAGTACTTGGAAAAAGCAAGCGTACTGTGTAAGGACGGGCTTCGCTGAAATCTAGTATCCTTTCATTCTTGTTTGTAGTATCATTGTGTATGAGCATACCGGTGCGCCCGCTCTTTTCCACACTTCAGTTGTTGCTGCGCCCAATTCCAGCTTCAGGTGGACGCTCGCTTCTGGCTGCTGCGTTGTCGTTTCGGAATGGGGATGTCTTTCGGTAGAACCTTGATGAGCGCTGCTGATCGCTGTGGCTGGTGCCCATGGAAAATTGCCCAATGATACTAGTAGCTGTCACGTTTTAATGTTTTCAACATTAATCTGAAGTGCAAAAGGCTTCATTTGCGGAGGTTAGTCCAAGCGGTAGTTACTCAAACCTGCTGGTTGCAGCTTTGTTGCTCTGCTAACCACAGCTGACTGTTGTGGCCCACCTGTTTCCAGCCCAGTAATCTTGTGTCGGGACGCCCTCAGTGCCTGCACTTGTGCGAGCCTGGTTCTGCATTGACTCAATCAACATGGCACACCCTTTTGTCTAGAGAGCCTTGATGTACTGGGAGTGCTGCTTCAGTGCTTTGGAAGTGTTTTGTCTTCAGCTTCCTAAGGTTTGGAGGGGCTGCCTAGCATGAGCTGCACCAACTTACCACGAACAGAATTCAACCGTCACTTTCTTTGTGTAATGAGCACCGCAAAGGTGTGCACAGAAGTGCCTTAGAAACATCTGCACAAGACTGCGAGGGTATCTTGATTGTGGCATTTCAAGAAGGAACCATTCATTTTGTTCAATCGAATGCCAGCTACTCCGATAGTGCATGCTTTCCTGGAGGTTTTGTACCAACGCGCCCCTTTCCTTTCCTCATTGCAGCCCCCAATTGTGATCAAGCAAGTGGTGCAAGACAAGAACCGTGCCAACCGCAGCGCTCCCGATCGCGAGAAAGGGGCCACTCGGGAGGAGGTGATTGCCCGGGTGGACGAGCTCTTGGCCTCTCTGAAATTGTCTAACGGCACTGCCACGACCACCACTGGCAGCACGGATCAGGGCACCGCCCCGGCCACCATCACTAACAGTGCGGTCAACAACAACGGCACCACCACCCCGCCGACCACGGGGGGCGGCAGCGACAACGGCCTTCCGGACGAGACGAGCCGCGCCTTCGAGGCGCTCAAGATCCCACGCAAGTTCCTGGCCGACGCTTTGGCGCACGCCATGCTGGCGACCCTGGACAAGCCCCAGGCCGAACTGCTGCCTTACATGGCCCTGGCCTACAAGAAGGACGGCTCGGCTGCTTACCTGGAGGCTCTGCAGGTGAGGACGGGGTCGGTGTTGGGTGTAGCTTTGCGCCCGGCCTTCTGTGTGACGTGCCGTGTCGAAAGCCGTGCCTTGGGCACACAGGCTTGAATGCAGAACATGTGGTCTCTCTTATTTGCCTCTCCAGATAAGTTTTTGAACAGTTGCCGGTCTTTCCAAAACTGCACGCCCGATATGAATTCTGTGGTCAGGGTAAATGCAAAGCTGCTCTGGAGCACTTCTGAGGAGTCTGAAATGACATTTGAGAGGCTTATGTATGACTCGTGCTTGATTAAAACTAGGGGCCCACGTTAGCTGCACCATGTGGGGCCATAATGAGAGACCTGCTTCAGCATTTTGTTGCAGCCATAGGACTTGCAGTTTGAACTGCTTCAGTTCAGGTCTGCAGCCACGTTCTCACAGATCAGGCAAGTTTTTATTTATTTATTTATTTATTTATTATTATTGTTACTACTATTATTATTATTATTTTGACGGACAGCAAAGTAGGCGATGCTTTCTGGCATCCTTGATTTTATTTCTTTCCTCCGCCTTCTTGCCATATGGGCGTCGCCCTTTGTCCACTGCTGGTGTTGCAGCGCATGCACTGACGAGCACCTTTGCAAAACAACGCTTTTCCCGCTTGGGTAGTTTTGGGGGTGGTACACATGCCCCTCTGCTTCTGGTGTGCTCATCGTTACTACTTGGCCTTGCGTCTGAACTGTTAACTGGTATTTTGTAATAGTGGGTTTTCTGTTTCTATTCTGCAACCAGCTTTCAGGCCTATGAGGCAGGGGCACTCCTGCACTCAGCATAGCCGTTGCTGCTTTAGAACCGTGTCCATGTGCAGAATGAATGGCCAAAAATACTAATTACAACATTTTGGACGGGCCGTGAAGATTAGTGTCCCCCCCGACTAATTGTAGACGCACATCTGCATGTCTAAGGGTTACATCACCTTAAGTGATCGTTTTGTGAATTTTTCTGGTGGCAGAATAAGGAAAACGGCCGTGTTGTGATATTGGGGCGCACATTGAGGGTTTTGAATTGGCCTAAATCAACCTAAAACCCATAACCCTGTTCCCCATAGCCCACAAGTAGTGGCTGGAATTGCGGAAGCATGCAGCCTCTGTGCACTATCCGTGACAGCCCTTTATCGGTGGGCGCCGTGTGTGGATTTCCCCCCCTTATCTCCCCCACAAAAGCCATCTGCCCGACAAGCCTCGGAGTACTGCGTGCGTGACTGTTGCTGGCCTTTGAACTGCAAAAGCGATAGTGCAGACTGTTTACAGAAAACACAGGGCTATTCTGAAAGATAACTGACGGAGTGAAAGATATTAGTTGGAGTTCGAATAGCGAAACTCCCGGAGCAAGCCTTGCGGTTGGTTCGGATATGTTTACAGGAATGTAAGTGCCTGCTCAAGGAAGAACCTGCGCATACACTGCTGCTTTTAGTATGTCGGCTACACTAGATTGACAGTGCGTGCAGAAAAACAAACCAAACCATGACGCCCCACAAGCCAACGAACCTCTCGCAATACACTTCTTCTCCCCAACTTAGTCCCAAAAATTTCAGTGAGAGCAGCTGTCACGGAAAGGCAGTATATTTTAATCTACCAAGAGTAAGCTTGCTGCATAGTATTACAGTGGAATCTCGATGATACAAATCTTTTTTGCAGTGCCACGAGATTTGTATCATCTGAAATTTGTATGAACCAACACAGACCAAAATAATTGGGCACAAAAAGGTTTCATTCATTTTTCTTTCTTTCGCGTGAAGAAATCCGTCATGTTTTTCTGCTTTTTTTAAACTCCATGTCTCCACCAAGCAGTCCCTTCTGGAGTGCGCAAAACTTGGCGTAAGACCTACCTGGCTCTGCCAGCTAGGCCACCACGCTAGATCCTGGCGCATTGGCCACGTGGGCTGCCACATCCACGCACATGTGGTTTGCAATCAAGGTTTCATCACTGCTTTTCAACTGCAGTTCTTGATGTGTATACGAAAATGCCACCGAGCAGTCGCTGGCTTTGCAGCCAGTGAAGGGCATATTATGTACCACCAGACACCGCAGCAAGCGCAGCTACAGCATACCAGGTTTTCAGCTTGGGCCGAGTGAAAAACCATTTTTTTTACAGAAGCTTACTGGAAAAAAAAAAGAAAAAAAATCTCGGCTGCTTTGTTGAACTTGCTGGCTTATCTTTACAGGTTTGTGCATTGTAGTCATGAGACTCATCACTGTGCGCTCTAATAGAAGTGGTAGTACCTGCCTGCAGATAGTGCCAATGTTTCAAGTGGTGCCAGTTTCTGAGGGTCGCTTTATGTTGAAATGTATTGTGCTGCAAGAAGACGTCAGCGATTTGAAGCTGGTGCATGTCTGCCCGACTCCTCGCGTACATGATGGACAGGGGGGGGTTTAGTGCACTTAGCATGTGCAGTGCCACTAAAGTGCAATGTGAGCAGGCTTGTTTCCTGTTGGTGTGAAAGCGAGTGACCCCGTCCCCTGTCGTTCGTGCAGGAGGTGTTTGGCCGCATGGCTGCGCTGGAGGAGGAGCGGCCACTGGTGAAGAGCATGGTGGCGGGCCACGTGGCGCGCGGGGTGGCCAAGGGGCTGGTGTCCCTGTCGGAGCTGGCCCAAGCGCTGCCCCAGGGCCAGCACTACCCGCTCTTCCTGCTGGTGCTGCAGCAGCTGGCCCGCTCGCAGGGCCGCGTGTGGCTGGCCCAGGGGCTGCAGCAGGCCAAGGTGGACCTGGCCTCGCTGCTGCCCGAGGGCCCCCGCAACGGGCCCGAGCGGCTGGCCGAGGTGCTGGAGGACCGCGGCCTGGGCTTCCTGCTGCCCCGCCTGCAGGGCGACCTGTGGCGGCAGCTCAAGGCGGACCCCAGCCCGACGGCCCTGTACCGCTGGCTGCGCGACTCGCTCGACGCCCAGCAGCAGGCCCAGCCCAGTTTCGTGCACGCCCTGGTCACCTGCCTGCTGCGACACATCCTCGGCCACACCACCATGCCCCAGCTGCTGCTCAACGCCGAGGCCACCGCCGCCGCTGCCACCACCACCACCGATAACAACGAGGTGGGTGGGGAGAGCAGGTGGTGTAGTTCGGCCATAGTCTCGTACTAACGAATACCGGGGGAAAAGCCGTTGCCGCAGTTGAGCACCATCGCAGCTGGACACATTCCTTTCTTGGCCTGGCTGTGCCATCGCTCCACAGATGCAGTGACGGAGAAACAGAATGAGAGAGTTTGTGTAAAGGAGGGGGACTTGGAGCTGCACCTTGAGCCGGCGGCAGCGTCTGCCGCGGTGGTGGCACTGCGTTTCAACTGCCAAATCTGTCTGATGGTTGTGTGGCTTCTGTGCGCGTCCCATCACCAGTTGTAGCGTGAGGCGGCAAACCAGAATGCAGTGGGATTGGCAGGACGCGGATTCAATTCCTGGCCGTGGGGGCCGCTTTTCTGATGGAGGCAAAAAACAAAAACGCCTGTATGTATGAGACTTCGCCACCCGTTAAAGATCCCCAGGTGGTCAAAATAAATCCGGAGCCCTCCACTACGGCCAGCGTCATCGCTTCCGTTGCGTCGGCGCGTTAAACCCTGCAATCAACCAAAGCAGTGGGATTGACAGTGACAAAATACGATACTGGTAGACAGCAACTGATGGGCAGTTGTGCCACTGCTAAAGTGGGCAAACGGGACTACTAATTCCTGTGTCACAAGGAAAATCTAATAACATTTAGAGAAAATGTCATTACTTCGGGGCTACGCGTGAATGCCGAATGACATTTGAGGCGAATGGCATTTAGTGGCTACATGAGGTTAGGGAGCTCATTCAGCGGCCAAATGAGTAGCCTCGACGACAGTCCAGTAATGAACTAAAGAATACTGATTCTAAAAACTGTCAGTAAGCTTATATTCCCCCCCCCCCCCCCCCCCCCCCTTGTCTCGCCCCCGAAGCGTGCGCTACGCTGACACGGATTTCTTGTGGGCTTGTCTCGGCTTGTGATGCCTACTTATGTCACCTAAATGGTGGTTTTCTTTTTAGTTTAAAAAAATAATTTGTGTTGTTTTAAAAAGCTCTTCTGTATGAAAACATTCTGGATGCACTTGAACTATAATTTGCTATTTTATGTGCTTTCTAATTGTCACTGCTATCACCATCTAATGACATTTGTTTCGCCGTGTAGACCCACACGGCTGAACCAAATGTCATTAACAGCAAATGTCATTCACTTTAAATGACATTAGGTTTGCCGTGTGACATTAGGACAGTTAGCCTGCCAAGCATGGATGGTACGTTGTGCAAGGAATGCCAGGTTACAGGCCTCTAAGGCCAGAGCAAGGCAGGTGCATTGGGCTGCTTCACCTGCCAGCTGGGTTTGAAGTATCACGTGATACTCTGGCCTTTGATTCATATTTTTGATGCATTGTTTCTATGGTGAATTCCACAGGACATTTCATATCCGGAAAACTATGCATTTCACAAGCTTCACTGTACTTTTGCTGCTTTGCTGTCACTTCAACCTTGTTCAAGAACAGGCTTTCCCTGTGGTCTTTTCTGTTTAGATTATTTGTATCAAGAACGTTTGCTTGACCCTGAGCAGCTTGTGCTCTTCGCTTTGTCAACGTTGGGAATTGCGAGCAGGTTGAGACTGGTGGGGCATATTTTGCGGCACGGGACCAAGGCGGGAAACGGTTGGGAACCTCAGGGAAGCGTGCTCTGTTCTGTGTATTGTTAGACTGCACTCTTGCTTGCTGGCTGAGCTCTCTTCCTCTTCCTGCAGCAGCAGCAGAGCGCCGCGGTGGCCCCCTCAGTGTCGGCGGTGCCTGAGCGGGCGCAGCTGGACAAGGAGCGGGAGATGCTGGAGCGGTTCCAGCCGCTGCTGCGCGCCTTCCTCGGGGAGCGGCCCGCGCTGCAGCTGGCGGCCCTGTACGCCCTGCAGAGCCTCTGCCACTCGCTGGGCTTCCCCAAGGGCCTGCTGCTGCGCTGGTTCGTGCTCCTCTATGACCTGGAGATCGTCGAGGAGGAGGCCTTCCTCAAGTGGAAGGAGGACGTCAACGACGACTTCCCGGGCAAGGGCAAGGCCCTCTTCCAGGTGGGGATGGGTGAAAAGAGCGTTGCGTTAGTGCGCGTGCCGACGCGTGGGCATGCACGCAACCTTTATTAATGGCGATACAAGGCTGCCCATGAAGTTATGGATGGAGCCAAATGTACAAAGAGCAAAACAACTCTGGAAGAGCACTCAACGGCATTCGTATGGACATCGTAAAGCTTTCACATTCATCACTCATAAGTGGTCAGGTGTCCTTGGAATTTTTAAAATGCAAGAGAACAAAGATGAAAAACGGGCAGGGTCGGGCTAACTTAGCAGCTTTCCAGTTGCCTCGTTTCGTAGTATCTGCAATGGTTAATGGCAGGTGGTTCGTGGTCCGTGAGCACATCTGATTTCTTCAGCAATTACTCTGGCAGATAAAAGGTGCTTGCTTCTCCTGGGCAGTGCTGGGCTGCATTTCCTTCTCTATCTCAGTTATGGCCATCAGGCTCTTTCAATGCAATGGATGTGTTTCCTTGGATGTAGCGTTGCACCTGCATATACTGAAGTCTACTCTTCCCCTTGCAAATTTCGTGCGAAGGTATAAAGCTGTTGATGTTGGCATGTATTGAATTCCCAGTAACAGGTATGTTCAATATACAGTGGAATCTCAGTGATACAAATCTCAAGGGGCGGCAAAAATATTTGTATCACCAGAAAACGAGAAAAAAAAGTTCTGTGCACATGGAAACGTGCCCCGCACGCAGCAGGCGGTGCCAACATGGCGTCAGGTCCTGCTGTAAAGGAAAGGTGCAGGAGCTCCAGCGACGGCTTCTAACCTTTCGTTAAAACGCAGCTCCCAGCCTAAACTAAATTGCTCATGCAAGAAATGAGTCATCCGCGCCAAATATTAGTCTCAAAGGTGGCCCAGCCAGCTGCCGTAAACGTTCCGAAATGGTCGCCAGGAGGCGCGTCTCCCCATTGGCGCTAGTCGTGAGGCTCCTCCTACTGCTGCGCTGCACGCAGCAACCGAGGCAGAAGCAGCCGACGGGGTGCCTAGCTGAATTGTCAACATGGGCGTCAAGATTGCACGCCCATCACCAACAAACAGGAATCTTGTGCAAAAACGAGCCATGCAGTTCGATGCGCAAGCGGTGCAAGCAATACGGCAAGGTGACAACAGGACAGCTAGAGCGCGGGGCATGGAGGGAAGCGAGGAATGCAGAGGAGGTGAAATGGCGAGTACTCGGTCAGAACTGAGAGGGAACGCCTGATTTCCACCCCGGCCGCGGTTTGTTCAAAAAGTAATACAAGAAGGAAGCTAGCAGCCGCCGAGCAGCAGCCAGCGGAAACTAAAGGGACAGCGAGAAGAGAATGTAGCCGGATATGAGAGATGAGGGAGAAGGAATGGGCGTGGAGAGGGTGATATACCTTCTGTTCGTTTATAGCAGCACCTCTCCCGCCGCTATTGTGAACACCCCACGAGGAGTTATACCATCAGCAGGGGGGAGGACTAAGGTTTTTGTGCCCGTGCACAGTCAAGCTCACACTGCGCACCAAAACTCCTGCCTCCCGTCCACACCGGAGAGATAAATGTGTACGGATCATCCAAATTTTTTTTACATTATATACAATGCATTTTGGTTGGGGCATTTTGTAAATTTGTATCCCAAAAAGTTCATTTAATGGAGTTTGCATCACTGAGATTCCACTGTATCGAATTATTCGCCGCAAGTGCCTCTGATGTGCACTTCTCCTGATGAGATTCTGGCGATGACTTCTCGCACGTATTGCAGTTGGCAACAGGGAGGCACTGTTGAGTCGCTTGGGTGGCCTTCATAAAACTCGGGTTCTGCGCGCTTGAGCTGTTACCTGTGGTGGCTCTCACAGGGAGACCAATGTGGCGTGATGCAGGCATGTTTTGTTCGCGGTGCCATGTCATGCATTTGGGAGCAGTGGTTGTGAAAGAAATGGGAAATTTTGGATTTAGTGACTAAGGCAGACAGCATTCGGTTGCAGAGGCATTTGAAATTCTTTGCAGCACTTTTGAGCGCCGTGGTACTAAGCAACTAATTTGTAAAGGTGAAAGCAGCGCAAATGGCCATTCTGGAGCATGTTGTGTGTGTGTTAGTGCAATGCTGCGTGGTAGCTCAAGAAAAGGGCTGTTCGAGCACTGAAGGCGATGGCGTTGAGTGCCTTGAGTGAGTTTAGAGAGCTGTCAGGATTCCTATGCTCAATTCTTGATGGCGCAACAGCATGCGAGTTCGCAGGTGCTGACGATGACGCGGGGATTGTGGCAAACATCGCCGTTGACAATGAAGCAGTCCCTATTAGCGACCCTGTTAGGGGGGGGCGAGGGGGAACTGTCGTGCCCAATGCAGGACAAAATCAAGGAATGCACATTTTAGTAATCACACACACACAAGTGGCAGGTTGGCTTTTTCTGTTTTTTGACTTCAAGTACAGGGTAGGCAGTTTACAAAAGATAAAATGTGTCGTTGGAAGAGTGTATCTGTGTAGCCTGATTTTAGTTTGTACTAGTTTCTGCAGGCTCCTTGTGCCATATGGTGATGTTTCGAAGAACATCTACCGTATTTACTCGAATCTGCCGCACACTTTTTTTTTTGGAAAAATGGGTCCCAAAATTGCATGCGCGTTACAATCGAGTAAGTCAAAGCGGCAGTGCCGTATCGCCATCGACGTTTCAAGTTGGCCGTTTGACTACTGAACACACAGCCAGCGCTTGGTAGTCTGCGCACGTTTGCCTTTGTTGTCTGCGTAGTCTTCTTTTGCGTTCCTTTGTTCTTTCTGCCATGGAATGCTTTCGCCACGATGCTGCATTCAGGAAGAAAGTAATCTTGTGCGCGGAAAGCGATGGAAATCGGGCGGCATCACGTGCGTTCAGTGTTCCGGAGACTTGCGTGCAGGACTGGCGCAAAGCAGAAAGAGAATCTTCGCAAGCAATGAGACACTGAAACGGTTTAGCGAACTAAAGAGGGGACGATATCCCCAAATAGAGGACCCGCTTGTGGAGCAGCAGCGAGCGGCTGAGAGACACGTAACGACAGAGCTGCTGAAGATTCAAGCGATGCAGTTGACGTTGCAGCGAGGGCTAACGCGGAGGGAGTTCAAGGCCGGAGGCCAGCAGGTGCTGGATAAC
This sequence comes from Haemaphysalis longicornis, assembly GCF_048455015.1. NCBI lineage: Eukaryota > Metazoa > Arthropoda > Arachnida > Ixodida > Ixodidae > Haemaphysalis > Haemaphysalis longicornis. Next base: position 62,234,064 of record NW_027526335.1, on the reverse strand, counting down.
AAATTTGATGAAGAAAAAAGGCTTCTCACTTCGCCGCTGACGGACAGGCATATGCCAGAAGTTGCCACCGAAGTTTGAGGAAGAACTGTACGCATTTCAGCGGTACGTCTTGAGTTTGTGCCGCAAGGACAACTATTTGCTCGGACAAATTGGCAACACGGATCAAACAGTGCTATACTTCGACATGCCCGCCACCACAATGATGGAGAAGGGCGCCAAGGAAGTTTGTGTGCGCCCTCTGGCCACGAGAAAATGAGTGACGGCAATGCTCTTTGCTGCACTGCGGACGGGCACTATCTTCCCCCTACCTCGTATTTAAATGTAAGACGCTCCTGAAAGGAATCAAATTCCCTAGTGGTGTGATTGTGCATGCAAACGAGACATGGTGAATGACGAAGGACTTGGTGGCCGATTGGATCGACCGCGTGTGGCAGAAGCGACCCGGTGCAAGCTTGAGCCTGCACGCGATGCTTGTTCTGGGCGCGTTCAGGTGTCACCTTGACGAGTGCATCAAGGACAAGCTCACCGCTTGCAACACTGACCTTGTGATTCCCGGAGGCATGACCTCGCAACTGCAACCACTGGACGTTTCGCTAAAAAAGCCGATCGAAGACCAGATTTGGATGCTCTACACTGAGTGGCTTGTTAGTGGTGGCCATGAACTGATGCCAAGCAACCGAATCAAGTGCGCTTCCCTGCAAGACTTTGCCGGATGGGCGAAGGATGCATGGTGCATGATCCCGCCTACAATGGTGAGCAAGGCGTTGAAGTGTGGCATTTTGAATGTTATGGATGGCAGCAAAGACTACTTGCTTTGGGCCGTCGAGAGCGAGGAGTCGTCCGACAGCGACAAGGGGATAGCATGCCCTCGGTGCCGCCCAGCGGCGCTGCCCCGGACCGTTGTCGTGTTGACTGTCTTGCCAGCGATATCTGGCACATTTCATTTCTTGCCACCTTTGCAATAAACCTTGCTTTTTCCAAGTGAGAAGAAGTTGGATTTTTGTATTAGTCAGTTTAGTGCGCGTTACAATCAAGGACATTTTTTTTTTCTTTCTTTCTTTCTTTCTTCGGATCGCGGGAAACGGGAGCGCGCTACAATCGAGGGTGCATTAGGCTTAGAGTAAGCTGTGTCCTCGACCACCGCATTCACTCGAATCTGTCGCCGCACTGCTCGTGGAGGATGTATGTGGAGGATGATCAATGTTGCGGGTATAATTTTGTATTATCCGCGGTACGTCTTTCGTAGAATGTTGATGAAATTTATGCCACATTGCTTGTCCAGGGTAGTGATCAACATCAGAGGTACAATACTAGCAAGCGTAACTGGTATGCTGTCAGGTGTGAGGGCTCCGCTAGATCGTGTTAGCGCACAAAACTGGTTTACATTGTAGTGTATAGCCGTATGGATGACCATCTGAGGAAACTCTGCTTTTGGAGGCATTGCTAGCAAATTTCAGTGCAGTGGAATTACAATCAGCTCCGTGCATGTGCCGGCTTCGCGACACCTGCTGCCCATACAGACCGAATGTACCACACTAAGATCGTGTCGGATACATTTACACTCTTAATACACAATTTGTGAACAGTGACTGTTCCCATGTGATGTGTTTTGAGTGCATGCAAACAGTAAATCTGTCTTGAACGTGCCTCAAAATCAGCGGCGGCAGTGGGGAGTGAGCCAAATCCTTCTGCGGCTGCTTTCGAAATGGGCCACTAGGGATCTTTGGCACCCCTAGAGGCAGTGCTCGAGCCGTATAGGTTGTTGCCGGTCAACTTCACGGTTTATTTCTCCATTTCCTGTGACAATCTGCTGTCGTCGGCGCTGTGCACCACGCTCTTTCTGTGCCTGAACCTGTTCGAACAGTTTTGGCATTTGTGTTTTGAGTGCATGCGGAGTTAGTTTGAGTGACGAACTCTATACAGTAAAGCCCGCTTATGTCGAACAGCGCGAGGATTGTAAAATAGTTCGATATAGCAAAAATTCCAATATAGAAAGTGAAGCAAAAAACAACTTACATGACAGCAATCTTGCCGACGAAGTCACGAGATCCATGCTTGTATCCATGCATGCATGCCATATCCATACAAGCATGCATGCATGCATGCTTGTATCCGTAGCATGCTTGTGTCTGAACAGTCGACAAGCACAAGACCGCTGCCCTCAGTGGCACTGCAGTATCGCCGTAGCAGGGCCACGGCAGCGACGGCTTCGCTCGTGCTCAGAAGCGGTACGGAGTCTTCGGCGTCATCGACAGAGCGGAGACAAGCATGGATACACGCGAATAACTGCGAACCCAGCGAACCGAGCAAGTGCGTGCAGCGAGTGGCACGGACTTGAAGTTCGGTGACACCGCAGCCCACAGCGCCCAATGTGGCGCTTTCGGCTCCAACGGCATGTATGTGTGGAGCTGGTCAACTCTGCCACGGCTGGTTTGGAAGCGCCCGAGCTCGGGCGGGAGTCGCAAGCGACACCTGCGCCACCGCTGCGCGCCGATGTATTGCGGCAAAGCCTGCCGCATGCCTAAGGAGAGTGATAAATCCCGCGCGGGAGAGTTCGATATATCCAATGTGAACAAAATTGCGTTCGATATAAAAAGTTTTAAATGCATGTAATTTTTATCAGAATTATACAAGGGTGGGATATAGGCAATAATTCGATATATCTGTGTTCGATATAAGCGGGCTTTACTGTACTTTCTTTTCAACCAGACAACCCGACAACAAACGTTTATTGGTTCAGAAACACCCTACCAGCCTGAGCGTGTTCTTGTGAGCAGGCATCACTGCCTGTTTTTTTGTTGCACCAGATCTAGACCCATCCACGTTGCGGAGAAAGAAAACTCCTCGGCCTGCGATACACGAAGGGCACCGAAGAGAACGCCACGAGCCGCGCCCCTCTCCGGGAGAGAGTGTGCAGCTTTCGTTGCGTAGTCAGTGGTCGAGTTGAGAGAAAGCGATTATGCCCAATTTTTCATCTCGTGTAGCTTCAGTGGTAGTGAATGGGTTATTATAATTCTTGCTGGAACACTAGATTTTGCCCCAAAATTCAGTCTGAGTAGGCGGGGGCAAGTGCTGCAGGTCCCCTTTAAAAGTACGAGGAGGCAGGCTTCGCATTTAGGGGAATTTCTTCGCATTGTGGATTACCAGCAGCTTTGAAGCAGGTCCTTTACAGCTTTAAAGGAGCCATGAAGAGAAAACACAAGTTTGGTTCATTCAAAAGATTGTCTCGTTAGAATCATACTGACACCACTTTTAACGTAACCTTCGCTCAAATAAGCTACATAATTAGGAAAAACGGGAATAGTCATGCGACCCACCAGCTCATTTCCCGCAACAGAACCTGTGATGTCACATGGGCTAAGCTCTGCGATTGGCGGAGGCTGGCAGAAGCAGACGCAAATTAGGTAGAGCTTACAAACTAGACGAACGAGCGATTTGCGCTTAAATTTAGGGCACATTCTTTACAAAGCAATAGGAATGATGGGACAAACAGTGGAAGTTACGAAAGCACATGTAAACATAGAAGTACTGATGCGTTCTGCTGTTCGTACTGCGCACAGCATGCTTTGGTTTAGCTGCACAGCACTGTGGGGCTTGGGGTTGTCTCAGAATCTCCATGGTCTCAGACTCCATGGTCTCAGACGACACTGGCCGATTGACGCAAGCAACGGTGTCTTACGTGACCCCATTTGTCGAGCGAGCACTGTTTCAGGGAACGAATATTTTCTCCCAGAACAAAAACAAGCCAGGTTTAAATGCGGGCAAAAACAAACCAAACGCTTGCCACGGTATGGTGGCGCCATCTAGGTTACGGAACGTAAAGAAACGCGGGAACAAACCAACACCGCTACAGGGTGGAGACAACCTTTGAACGGTCCCGTGCCACCGCAATTGGGCCAATGGGCTCAACGCGTTATTCTTTTCGTTTCCCACGAGACCTAGCAACGCGAAACAGACAATATGATTCAAACTTCTTCAGTAAACCGCGTTGCGGCGATAATTTTAGCGCGGTTTTGACACAATGACTTGCTTCGGCGGCGAGCGAGCAACCGAACATGGCGGCGCCAGCGTTACGTGTGTCTACCCTGTACGGCGGATGCGTGAATGAAGGTACTCTAGGCTGCAGAGCGGTCGGTTCCCGTGATGTCACTTGGGACCACGAAAACGCACGATTGAGCGGGAAAATCAAAATTTTAACCTAAATTGTTTAATTTCTCAATGAATAAAGCACCATTTGTATCCGGACAAGCGCGGGGGGCACTATAAAACACGAAATCTTTCGAATAAAACCAACTTGCATTTTCTCTTCATGGCTCCTTTAAGGGCACAGGGTAAGTCCTATACTTCCCATGCATTTTTGGCCATATTGAGGTACATTTTTCTCGGCATCTAAGAAAGGTATCTACATAACTTATATATCATTTTCTTTCAAATTTCATGCTCTTTTAACTGTACTAGAATTATAAAAATTCTTAAAAAATTAAGTTTTTTATAATTTTTTGTTCATTAGTACCTAAATTTCGGCATTATTTTAGTATTAAAAGTTGTGTACCAAAAAAACTGTTACGTGTATATTTTTAATTCTAGTACAGCAGGTGTGACAAGTTAAGTAGAAGACAGGAGGAAAAAATCAGCTCGTTGTCTTGGAAGATATAGGAAATAATGGTACCTATGTAAGAAAAAACATTGTTTTGAGATAATTGAGTTTAAAGTAAAAAAAGAGGTGAAAAACAATACTTTTTTGCCATAAACACCACTGGAGCCATTCATTTAAAAAGCACCAGCTTCATAATCACTGTCGAAGTCATTTTTTTGGTTTTCACCCGGTCGTCTGTCCTTCCTTGACTATTTTGTGCACCATCGTACAGATCTGTTCACAAAGTATTTTGCTTGTGGTCAACCTCTTTAAGCCACTTGATGGTGGTGTTGCGCCCAGGTTTTGGTGTGAATGATTTCAAAATTCTGGCTCATGCATTGCTTCATGATTTAATGAAAGAACAGCATCCAATGTTGCAATCATTACAGTGTGAAGCCCAAAAAAGATGTTTTTTGTGCTCAGCTTCGAAGGGCAAATGTGGAAAAAACCTGCAACAGGGTCTTTGGATTGCCCTCACTGAAAAATCAGCTATGCAATGGTTGCTAAGCAATTTCCTTATACAGCTGGCTCCAGAAAAACATTTCAATCTGAAACTGGAAGTTTATTGATAAAAAAAAATGACAATAAACCCTGAGAACATTCTTAAGAGGATGTGGGCACTTGCTACTTGCTACCGGGAAAACTGCTTTTTAGCGAGAAATAAGATTTTTTAAGGCAAGTGTGAATATGGAAAAGGTGCACAAGGAATTGAACTTCCCTAATTGCGAAGAAAAACAAAAAGTCATTTTTTCAAAATTTCGCCTTACCCTGTGCCCTTAAGGTGTCTGGACCAAGGTTGTTAGTGACCTAGCTCGCTATTGCGACTAAGCGGCAGTGCTGTCTCGACTGAACTGCACCATGGACTGCTAGCTGGCTTAGTGGCAGCGAACAGCCGGGAACCCACACTACACAGAAATGGCCAACACCAACATTTATTGGCTCTCCAATCATGCCCGTTGTGTCACTCGGCACTAACAAGACCCACTGGCCAGGCCTGGAGACGGCACTAGGGGTGGACAAAGGAAAGGCAGTTGGGAAGCAAGACAGCCATTACTGGTGCATATTCGAAGAGACCTTTCCCAAGACAGCCATACCAGACTGATGGAACTCTGTCTACTGGTCACGTTGGAGGGATCGTGATTACGCCCTTTCCGCATAGCAAATGCGCATGGCTGCTGGACGGGAGAGGGATGCCTCCCCTCTCACCTCAGCAGTATGCTGCGAGAAATAGGGAACGAGACGGAACTCCGTGGTTCCCACAAGGGCCATGTAACACAGGCATTCCCTCATATTTGCTAACCCACGCTTCATTTGCTTGGGACCGCATCCCCATATCTGCCAGCTCTCCCGCACTGTCTGGGAAACTTGCGACTTTCAACCACATCTCCGGATTGTACCAAGGCTATCTCGAATCTCCCAAAGAGTGATCGCCACAGCGGCAAAGTTGTTTTTTAATCACGCGCGTACCTCGCAGTCTTCCCTGCTGCAACATTTGCGGTGCTGCCGAAGAGTGCTCGCCAATTTCCTTGCAACCAAGCCGTAGTGTACTGCTAATTATTTTTATGCACTGCAGTACTGTGCGCACAGCGAGTCTGGGCGCTGCCGTAATGTTGTGTGCAGCGTACAAAGGCTGGCTCTGAATCGTGCTCGCCACCGTACCAAAAGGGGAGGGAAAAGGTAGCAAAACGATTGTGTCTGTCTGTCTCATGATGCAAGAACAAAGCAGCTCAAAATAAACACCCTTAAGGGGACACGCGGGTCGAAAAAACGCGATTTTTTCGAAATATACCGATTTTTTGTTTTCCCTTGCATTAGCATCTTTGACTATCCTTCTTTCATGGGTAAAATAATGAAAACGAAATACGAACGAGAACTTAGTGAAAAATGTGTCTGAATGACTCGCGGTGACCCAAGAAATCGCGCAATCAAGCCAAATTTCGGCCAGGTTTGAGAATTTATTCCGCACGGCAGCGTGGCTCGCCGCCATTTTGGTCACTTGAGAGAGGTAGATCAAGCCTTCTTCTCTCGATTGAGCCGCTCGCCAGCTTCGTATCTCCGCGTAAAAAAAATTAAAAAAATGTTTCTTCCCGCTTGTTTTGCGAGCTCCCACTGGGCATTTAAATCACGTGACGCGAAAGCGGGACCGCCATTGGCTCTTGCCGCTTGTGAGCCGCCATCGCCCGCATCGTTCCGTTCGCTACTTCGCGCTATCTTTTCTATTTCCTTATCGTGCGTTTTTAATCGTGAACGGTGAAGAGAAGCGTGACTTTTGTTGCCGGAAGCAGCGTACTTCAGGCAGGTACAAAGGAAAGCGCAAGCGGCGCAGCATTGTGACGACCACGGCCAATGCCGGCACGACCGGCACCGTGAGGCCTAACGGCGCCGGGCCTTCAAGCGTTGCAAGCGCGGCTCTACCAGGCGGGGCTGATTTTATCAGCGAAGATATCGACTTTATAAGCGCATCGGAGAAGAAGTCGGCAGCCTTCCAAGGTGAGGAGACAGCCAGCCACGGGAGCGGTGCAGTTATCTGTGGAGTCGGCGCACTGACTGACCTTGAGTGCCGCCGTGTGCGCGACGTGCGGGAAGTGCGAACTCGTCGTAGTCGAGGTTGCGAACAAGCGGAAGGGCCTCGCATCGGTACTGGAACTGAAGTGAAAAAACGAGAAGTGCCCTGCGGGAGTGCCTTCGGGAGTGATTTCTTCTGTTTACTCGTCGCAGCGCGCTGCCGCCGTCGGTCGCGGAGGCCGCAAACCGGAACTCAGCAGTTCCGGTTTGCGGCCTCCCCGTGATAGTTTCGCCGTCAATGTGAAAGCGGTACTCGCTGCACGCGCGGTTGGCATCGGACACGATCAGCTATGCAGGTTTTGTGCCATTCTTGGTCTACCAAAACCACAGCATCAAAAGACGTTCTACAACACTGCCAAGAAAGTTCATGTTGCGGCCACAAAAGGCGTCTCTGACAACCTTGCTGAAGCAAGGCAAGTAACTGCGTTGCAAGCTGGTCAGACTGACCTCAGTGTGATTTTTTATGGTACTTGGCAGAAGCAAAGACACGAGACACAACAGCACTGCCATTTCTCTTGACACTGGTCTCTGCCTGGATTTTGAGGTGCTGTCAAACTACTTGTACTTGTAGCCGCCACCAAAAGCTTGATGAGCAAGAGGAGGAAGTGTGGCAAGCCTTTCATGCCTCTTGTGTGTGAAAAAAATGTTGACTGCTCATCCCATGCCATGGAGACGGAAGCAGCACTGCGCATCTGGCACAGGACGCTATCGTACAACCTGCAGTTCACTGTAGTGGAGACTGCCACTGCCCTCACAGGGTTGTGGTTCAACAGAGGCCACACTAGCTTTGAGCAAGTTCTCCAAGAACTGGGAATCTTCCCTTCAGAAGAACTGGTCAGACTAAGCAATGCAAGTGACCAGCGGAGGGTCAGGCAGATGTGTGCAAAGCTGACTGCTAAGGCTAGCCCCATTGCCGCAGCCTGGTGAAACGGTCCCACACCAAGGACTACCCCAGCAAAAACCGTGAGGGTGCAACTTATGCAGCAGGAGCATTCTAGTTTTAGTACCTCAATGTGGACATTTCAGACTGTATCCCCACCAAATTTCATGTTGTTCGAGGAAGAATTTCTGAATCTGCCAAAGAAATAAACTTTCAATTGCATTTTTCTCAGCTTGTTGTTTTTGTCCGTTTTCTGAGTTTGTGCACACTTATTTTCCCAGTTAAAGTTGTCGTATCAGGATGAAATTTTGCACAAATGTTCATTATAACACGTAGAGTGCACAAATCTTGTTCATTATGCAATTTGTGTCCTTAGATATTTCTGGCGGTCATAAAACAAAAATATACAGAACAAAAAAAGGCACACTACCAGTCATTTTTTTTTCGTGGTGAGGAAAATGATGATGAGGCTTTTTTAGGTAGATTTGTGCACTCTGCAGTTCATAAGGAACCACCTAGGCTATTTTAAAAGTTTCAGAAAAAATTTTTACTATAAAAAAAAGTGTGCACAAAAAAGCCATTTTTCTGAAAGTCATGCTGCGTAAAATTTTATCCGGAGCAGCTATTCAAAATCTGATTACATATATGACCAGAGGAGCTCAATCTCTATAAGCTGTGAAAATTTCAGCCTCCTAACTTCATTATTAAAAAAAAAGTTGTTTGGAGGAGCACGTCCCCTTAACCCTTTATGTCAGTCTCCAGTCTCGGTAATTTTGGAAATGTAAACTAAAAGAAAAACCACCCACACCGCTCCCGCCCGCTTCGGTCTCCCAAATTTCATGTTGGCAGGTTGGCAGGTGTGCATCGCTGCAACATTTATATGGCTACAGTTGCTTGCCGTAGTAGTGTTGATCTCTGCGCAGTGCACGGAAACGCTCCTGGAGGAGGTTGTACCTTTCAGAAAACTATAGGCGAAGGTACATAAAGTGCCCCAAGAAAAGAATGCTTCTTCTGGTTAGAATCAAACCTGGGTCCTTAGCGTTGTGAAGCCGACGTCTAATTGTGCCGGACTTTTACTCGGGTTGCATGGAGGAAAGCTTAGTTTTAATCGTCTTGATTTTAAGGTCTTCAGTTTTAAAGGGGCACTGACACAAAATTTTGAAGGCGAGATAACTTCGGAGATAGATTGGTGGGAACACATATACATCATCTGCAAAATATCAGCGGCGAATACAGCCTAGAACATATTTAAAATCAATTTTAAAGTGTGCGAAACGCAACCGAGCAGCCAGCAGAGGATCACGCGCAATCGGCATCCCGAGGATATTGTGTAAATAAACAACGTCCAAACACGTCACGAGTTTGTGTTTGCCGCTTCCGCACTGCCGGCGTTTTAAGCCGGCTTGCCCGGCTCGCTGCTCCAATCGGAGGGCCGGAGGGCGGAGCTTCTGCTCTCGAGAACGAACGACCCGATCGTTGGCGGCGGAGGCGCCGTGATTTCGTCAGCTCATCGGGCAGCTGGCCGCGACCAAAGTTCTACAGCGATTCCAGGCACTCTGTTTCTATTACTGTTTATTACCATTGGATGCGAAAACGCGCCGGAGGCACGAAAAGCCCACTGAGCTAGCCGCACGGTCGCTGTGCAGGCGGCGGCCGCGGCCGCGAAGTTGCCCAGGCCGGCGCAGGTAGCTCGAGTGATAGCTTGTTACCGCTGCACGAAATTGTCCCCAAGTCCCGACCATGGTGGCTTACATGAGAAAGGAGTTAATGATGCGATGGCGGGTTGCATTAAAAATTGTCATCTGCACCGCTTACGAGAGCGGCACTCGAATATCCGCCGCAGTGCTAAGCCGAACACATCTGTAGGCGGACCTGTAGGCAGACCGGCCGGCTGCTCCCACCGCGCGTCTTGCCACCCACCGTCTCGAGCGTCGCGCGTCGTTCTTTAGCCGCGGTAGCATTTGCACTCGCAGCGCCTGCGTCACATCCACGGTCGCTTTTAATTAAGCGCCTCACGAGATCAGTACGTGGGGGCATTCGCAGAAACTGCCGTCGATGCGGATTCGACAGTGCTACGGCGGCTCTGCTCTGTGATATCCCTCCGACGGTCACGTGGTCAGCTTTGTTCACACAAAATCCATCGTTTCGCGGCACTCGCTGAAACCGAAACTGCGACTGGCCGCATTGAAAATGCCTCTAATTAAACAACCGTCGCACGCTGAAGCAAATGAGGTTTCTACAGGTTATAAGTAGGTCACTAGCTACTTATCGCAACAAAAAAAACAAGATGCAAAATTTTTGTGTCAGTGCCCCTTTAAGAATGTTAGTTTTAAGGGCCTTGATTTTTTATGGAAGTTTTACGTTTCCCAGTTGATCTGTCCCAATACTCAGGTTAGAGGCAATGGAGAAAGCAGCTAGTTCTTGGTCCCGTTTATTTTCGACTTTAAAATAGTTTTGAGCCGTTTATCACAAATCATATGGGCAAAATATGTGGGGTAACTGGAGCAGTTCTGGGTAGCGAAAAAAATGACATCTGAGACCTTCTGTTTTCTTGCTTACGTGGCTGTTGGTGTCGTTTTTATGTTGCAGTCGTTGGGTGGTTATGGAGCAGGCAAAGCATTCTGTGGTTTCCAACTCCTTGCATTGACAAGTGTTTGTACGCTACGATAGATTTTTCATCCAAGTGTCCCTAGTGATTTTGGTTGAGGTTGAACAAGCTGTGCGTCTGCTCAGCCAGTTGGAAGTCACGGGAATTGCGTTTTGTTCTCGTTATGAACAGGTGAACCAGTGGCTAACGTGGCTGGAGGAGGCTGAGGAAGAGGAGGAGGAGGACGACGAAGACTGCTCAGACGAAGGAGACAACTAGGCTGCCAGGATCATCAAATAAAAAGCACTGAGACGGGCAGGGATACACTCTGCTACGGAGGACAAGAACTGCACAAGAGAAAATGAGAAAAGAGAAAAAAAACCCTGCAACAAGAAGCTCTTCTGTTCCCCATTCCTTCTCTCTTCCGTTCCAGATCTGCTTCTTTCATTCTGCTGTGCCCAGCCCTGGCACTTCTCTCTTCTCTCCTTGTTAACATTCTCGCAGGGCAGGAGCAGCAACTTTTTTAAAAGAGCGGCAAGCAGGTGACGCTGCGAGCCGAGGTTTTTTAAAACTGGATTGCATTCTGTTATCTTAAAAGCAAGCAAGGACTTCGCTGGCGGGGCCCCACTCCGTGGAACAGCCCCCCTACGATTGGGATAATAAAGCTTTCCTTTTTCTATCTTGCATTCCCGGTCTCCTCAATCTTTTTCAACCAAAAAAAAACGGCTATCACTGGCTGGATTAGCTAGCTCATGTATGTGGGCAGCAGTCTTCAGGTCTTGCTGTCTAATTAGAAGAAATTCATTGCTGGTGATGCCAAACCTAATCGCCTGATGTTAAGTAGCAATTATAAATGGCCGCACTACTGCCCAGGAAACTTGAAAAAAAATGCGCGGTCCCAGTGCACGACTCCTGGAGGGTTGTAGGTATTCGCAAATCGAACGCGACGCGTGGGGATTGCAGTGGGAAAAAATCCCGGCCTCTCCTTTCGGCGCGCGTGTCGCTCTTAGGGAAGTAGGCTACGGCGCATGCGCGAGAGCCCGCTGGGTGGACGGCGCGCTCCGTCGCTTGAAACCGTGCCGCCTGCTGCTGCTTCTATCGGTGCTCGCTGTGCTGCCGCTGGAGTACCGGCAATGCCGTACACGATGGACGTCGCCACTCAGGTAAGGGACGTGGTTCCGTCCTACGTCGTTTAGGGGGCATTACGTTCGGCCGCGGAACATCGCGCGGGCGGGCGCGGCCAGCTGTTCGGCGCGTCCCGCTTCGTGCAGTTTCTGGGGCGATGGCGTCTCGGAGCGCTCGCGGATCGATGCGCTCTGCCAGCTCCTCCGCATCCCACGTTTGCGGAGCTGCTGCTGCTCCGTTGATTTTTTCTTTCTTTTGATCCTTTTTCTGTTTTTTTTTTTTTTCGGGTGCGAGTTTGTATTTTGGGACTGACGAGGTGGGAGCGGCTTGTTTACGGCAGGTCGTTGAGGCGCCCTAGTTATTCGGGCGCGGTGTTGTTTTGGCGCGAAACGTCCGCTGCCAGAACCGAGTGACGTCAAGGAAAGGACCGTGGTTTCCGGCCCGATTGCGGGGACCACTTGCGTCACGGTCGGAAGTGGGAACTGTCCCGTTAACCTTGACAGTTGAGTGCAGTTCCCATCCCGCTGCGGCCAAAGCTCGGAACTGGCCTGAGCAGGTGAGCCGGCTGTGCGGTCGCTGGTGTGTGCGTCTGCATTGGTTCGCGCGCGAATTGCACTCTGCCAACGGTTGACGCCCCGTAGCCGCTTTGGGGGAGAGGTTGCTGCAGGTGCGGATTGTTCCGCATTGAAACGAAGCTCGCGGGCCACGCCTTCGTTGCTGCAGTTCCCCTTGCGTACAGTTCTAAACAGCTACAATTGTTTTCCTGTTTTTTCCCCATATGGGAGGGATAGTCGCGGAAGCTAATCGGTAGGGAATGAACTGTGGGCGTTCCGCAGCCTTGTACTGTAATTTTTTTTCTTCCGGACTTCGCGTTCGCTGCTGAGGCGGGTAGGAAAACGCATTTTTCGTCGCACTTGGCGGAAAGCCTCGCAACGCCCGCAGCTGTAGCCTTGGCAGTGCTAGTTCGGAAAGCCTTTGGCAAGAGGTACGATCACCCCCGCTCTCGATCTCCGTGTATCTGCCGCTGCACACACACCAGGGGTACAGAAACATTCGACTGTTGTAACATACGAATACCGGTCCAAGCAGTTCCTTTATTAATACTTTGGCTCATTACGTACAAGTGTGGAGGAAAAATTATAAGAGTATCGTGGTATCGCTGGAACGAATTTTAGCATATTGGAAAAAAACGATTTCACAGATGATTTCAGTCTTTCACAGTGTACGTTAGGTTATGTTAGGTATAAATGTATGGATGCATGCAAAATTGCGGGTTTTAAGCGCCGCGACGCGGGCCTGGCGTTGTCTGCATAGTGCCAACGCATCCCGTTGCCGTGTCGCCTGGTCTGTGTTTTTCGATCGCGCCCCGGGCCCGGTGGACGGCCCAAAATTGAACGTCCTTGTCGTTACTGCGCACTGCTTCTTGGAGTTTCGGCGGATAAGTCACTGATATATCTTGAAACCGGACACAGTCCCAGAAGATGTGCCACTGGACTGCCAGACCCACTTGCGTGCCGGCGCGAGGATGGATCCGGTTTGGAGCTGCCGTAGCAACTCAGTCCCTGAGTGTAGGTTTCCGTGTGCAGTGATGGGTGCCATGTAGGCAGTGACGATCGCGGGTGCGTTGTCTGTTCGTCCCGGGGGCGGATCCAGGATTTTGCCTGAGGCAGGGCGTCAACTTATTAGGAAGGATGATACAATCGTTTCGAAATTCGCTAATGCGAACTGTTGCTCCAAAGGATCACACGTGTATCTCGAAGGTTGCGCTTGACAAAGAACACTGACAAGCGCTGGGGACCAGAAAGCCTATGTCTGTTAGGAATATGTAGCAGTTAGTGTTTACGGCTCAAGGGTGCCTATATAGGTCAAAGAGCGCCGAAAACATGATTAGTGGTATGACAAATACAATACAATAGGGGTCGAAATCACGAACGGCACATTGAAAGTAAAGGAACCCTATTACAAGCGATAGTGCGATTACAAGAGCGTTTGATCTTGCTGAGATGCATAGATACAGTTATCCGTATTATTTAATATATGACCAGTCAACACGAAGTATACGTGCTGTCTTACTATTACTATGTTTATACTTGATGAATACTTTATGAGATCTACCTGTGCACACCTAGAAATTCTCGAGCTTACTACCTTAAAGGAGTACTGACACGAAATTTCAAAGCTGAGATAACTATGTAAAACGCTTCCTTTTTATCAGGAGAAATCTCTCAGCAAGTTTCAACAGCAACCGTTCAGCGAAACATATTTAAAATCCATTTTAATCTTCGCCCGCACGAGAAAGCCCAGAGCGGGCCGACGTGACATCATCTGCTACGTGCCCCAAACTGCCGACGTCGGGGCTCCCGTGACGAAGCCGACGCGCTGGCTGTGGTTGGCGCGCGCTGCTCGGGCGTGTGTACACGTCATGGTTTTGGGACTGACGTCATGCTGCCCGGGCCTGTGGGGACGGCGAAAACCTCGGCCGGTCTGGGCGCGCGCGTGCGCTCGCTCGCGCGCGCTTCCAGAGAGGCAGCGATACGGCAAGAATGGTGACGTCATGTTATACATGCTGTCATGGCGGCCGCTCGGCGTTTTTCAGTCGAAACCGAAACTGGCACGAATAAACGACGCCGTAAATGAATGTTTACGCTGCGGTCGACCGTCTAATCTGTCATTCTATGATTAGTGGGCTGGTAGGCACGCATAGCAGCGAAAAAAACGTAACATAAAAATTTCGTGTCAGTACTCCTTTAAGTTTGCATAAAAATTTCAGTCCAACATGTTTTTTTGTGTGGTTTTTACCTTCGGTAAAATTACGCATTCACATGCAAAACGGCGGCGCAAACATATTTCCCCACTGTAGTATAAAGACATAATGGTTGTATCTGCAAAGTAATCAGACTAACCCATCAAGGGTTGAAAGCTCTCCGGCCCTCTGGCGAGTTGGAGCCTACGCCGCGGCACATTACCAACTTGAATGTCTCCCGAAAGGCTCCAGCTCGCCACAATTCCGAGAGCTTGTTTTTGAGATCTTACAACCATCCTTGGGATGACAGCGTGGAGATCTCTAGGGCCATCAGGAGGAAGTACGCGACCGAACATCGCTGCATTTCATAGCACACATTTTTGTCCCACCGCAAGGAACGGCAAGAAGCACTGTTGACTGAAATTCCCACATTCAAACGCACTCTAATTAGCACTATTTTGTGCATCGGCAGAACCTACGGAAAAGTCAAGTCAGGCTGGTGCAAAAAAAAAAAAAATTCCAAGGTCATTCAGGAACCCGCTGAGGTGGTTGGCCAGTGCAGCTGTAAATCGGGGTTGTGCGTTGGAAGCGAACATGCTGAAAACGGTTTAAATGTCGCATATCGCTGCGTGCTTTCTACTGAACAGGACGTGACGGTTAAGGGCCGCGACCGACCAACGTTTATATAAACGTTGGCCGCGACGGCGTGTACATCCCGACATGTTCGCCGTTCTAGGGGAAGACCCACATGCGGGAGGCGAACGGAATGAATCCGAATTGACTGTCTAGAAAGTCTGCCTTGAATTTCGCGTACGCCTCATTAAAGTTATGCGTTTTGGCACCACGGCACTTGCTTCTTTATCCTGTCCGGCGTGCCGCTTACGGCCGGCATCTTTAGCATGATCTTCAGCATTGTTCTTGTTTGCCGTACGACGTCGCTTCTTACATTCCTGTTGCTGTTATCGCCTTTGCTCCTTGTACGCACGCTGCTCTTCAGGAATTCTAACAACATGGGGCCTCCCCATCGCTACGCATACCACTCGAAAACAAGCTAAGAACGGCAATAGCTCATGTACGGTATCACTCCTCCTAAGCGACAGACCCGGATGTCAACGGGCCGGGGCGCGCGTTTTGAAAGGAGGTTGCTATGAATGCGTGATATCGTCTGCCTTTTCTCACGTAGTTTGTTTATTGTCACTGCAGTAGTTTAGGAGCATATTAAGTCCAAAAACTCCCACCTCCCCTCGCGGGAACCCCTGTGTAGATGCGACGCATAGGCGGAGCGGCGAAGGGGCCGCGTTTTAAAGCGCGCATAACGTTGAGGGGACTGCGTAAGCCGGTCCCAGTCGATGACGACGTTGGCGTACTTGTAAAGCGGCGTGGACTCTAGGTGTTTGAGCCAAGCGTGGATGTTGCTTCGCCGGAGAACGGCACACCGGTTATATGCGCAGCGCGCCCGAAGGAGAGGAAACCGCGGAAGAGAGAGTACTGCACATGCGCCGGCCCCAGCGCGTCTGCCGCGGCTATGACGCAACACAATCAAACACAATCCAATTTAATCCAAGCCAATCCAATCCGAGCCAATCGAATCCAATCCAATGCCTGTCGCGAGAGAGTGTTCGCTATCGGAGAGGAGAGGGGGTGAGCGGCGGAGAGCGCAGCTGGCGCGGCGAGGAGAATGGGGGGGGGGGCGGACAACGCCGACAACGACGACGACGCCGGAGGGACAAGGCGAGTGAATCAGATGCTCTGCATCTAAAAAGTGACGAAAACGGCTCGTGCCTTGTTCAAACTATTCCCAGTAACGCGCTACTTGCGCCGCGCGGAGTAACATCCGGCTGTAGTGATGAGGCACAGCGGCAATGCCCATCATGCCACTGCCGCAGAGGCTCGATGGGCACCGGCCATTGTTTTTCCCGACGTCGCTGAATCCATCATCGCTGAGCCCTGTTAGCTGACAAAACCTCGTGATGGATGCAACGCAACCCGAGAACAATGCCTGCTCTTGCACGCATGGCGCTGGTAGTTTTTGCCCATGGACACGAACATTTTTGCGGCACCCTAACCCCATACAGCTTCGCTGTAAAAAGTACGACAAAGAACTGTCTCGTCCAAGGACCTTTGACCTTTTGTTCCATTGTTATCTAGTCATCTGTGCCAGCCATTTGATGGTGGGCGCGGGGTATACACCTCGAAAGTGTGGCGAAGATAATTTCACAATAGCTATGTGGGGGAACCCGTCATACGAGCGTGAATAGTTTGGCGGTGCACTTTTCGCGCAAGTTATCACTGTCTGAACTTGGAAGAGCGTGTTCCATGTAGATTCCGTTTGTTCGCATGCCTATGTATTGTGGCAGCTTTAATTCGGTTTCATATAATAACTTTGATCTCTGTATCTTCCTTATTTGTCAGGTTGGTGTTTAAAACAATTAAATCTTGCGCCAAAAATTATAAACACACGATTGGAGGATGCGCCTCATCTGCACTGCTACGAGTGAATGTTGGCCGTTAGAGGATCGCCCCCTGATTCGCAGGTTTACTGGTGGAATACGTACGGCCCGTGCGAATTCGCTTTATCACCTTTTTGGCACACGTTGAAGATCCCCAGGTGGTCAAAACTAATCCGGAGCTCTCCACTACGGCGCGCCTCCATCGCCTGCGTTGCGTCGGCACGTTAAACCCCACAGTCAATCAATCAATCAATCAATCAATCAATCAATCAATCAATCAATCAATCAATCAATCAATCAATCAAATCAGCTTTATCAACTTTACGTAAGCTTGGACGCCACCGTGTAAAATAGCAAATTAAGCATTCGCGCTGAATGGGTTATTCACAGACAGTATCTCCGTCGTACCCAACGGCGTCAACGCCCATACACGGACTCTGAAGGAGGGGAGCATATTGCTTATGTATTCAGGCACATGGGAAAGAAATCTACTACATGTAGTAGTTGTGGTTCGATTTTAACGGAAGGGTGAAAAGAAATGGACTGGGGATGTTATTAAACCCATCTGGGGGTTCACCAACCCAGTCCGGGGGGTGGGAATACAGTGGGAAGAATAGGATTGGGGAGAGAAAAGTAAAGAAAGAATAGACAGAAGAGAAGTGAGGGGTTGCCACTTTGGTTGGGTCCACCGCGCACGAACACACATCCGAGGGCAGGCACAGCCTAGCGTCGTGCTGCGTCCGGAGCGGTGAAGCGTGATGCGTGGAGGCGAGGCTGCGATGCGAAGTGCGGTCCACGGTGGTCCCGAACCTTGGGAGTTTGCTGGGTTATGATTCAAGCAAATAGGCGGGTACTGTCAAGCCGGAGCTAACGCTCGACGGCCCGGCGCAGCATAGCGCCCATCGCAGAATCACACAGCCAAGGCCGCGACGTGTGGCCGGCAAAATCGCGAACCGTTGCGGCCGCGGGCGGACGAGCGAGAAAACACGTCCGCACGCCACGGCAGCCGCAACAAAACTCCTCCTACAGCGTTCTCGCCCCTTTTCTGTCGTAATCGCTCAGCCTTACTAATGGACGGGCGTAGGGAAGGGGATGACGCTTCCCGGTATTCCTGTCCTGTCCCCCCCCGGTCAAGTACAAACACGTGGGAACTTGTGCTTGTACCGGTTCGTTTGCGGCCTATAGTTTTGAAAAGCTCACGTGGGATTTTTGCCTCGAAAGACGCTTTCGGGCCGGACTGCTGGTGGACGTTGCCAGAATTCCATCAGTGGGCGGATTTAGTAAAGGTGAAGAGGGAGAAATGGCGATCGTCCCACGAAGAAGCCTACAGTGCATGTCCCTTTCCTGCTTAACCATGCTTCGATGTATCTGGCTCATCACAGAGTTTTCCCTCTTCCCCTTTCTCAAGCGTTTTCTATGGAACCACCTCTGATTCTATTCCGCATGGTCTGAAGTTTTCCTCTATCTCCCCTGTCTGCATAGTGTAAGCGATAACCATTGGAAACATATGGCTGGTGCCACGGGAACGGTGCAAATAAGATGTTTGCATACCGGTAGCCGCGGATTAGAAGTGTAAACTGCTGGAACGCCGTCGTGTTAGGGCAGGCGTCCAAGTGCACGTGCGATATGAAGAAGGGAAAAAAAGGTGGCGCCAATAGCTAACGAAGAGATGTACGAAAAGGTGTCATGCGGAGCAGGGCCTTCTGCGATAACAAGAAAGCTACTTATATAGCCCGTTTCCTAAAGAGTGTCATGCTCTGTCTATTTGCAGTCGGGGAGTAATTGGAGTGGCGCTTGCAGTGCCACGGCCATGAAATACAGCTGGGTGTCCTGGGAGTGAGGTCATCTGTTCCGCTCCATTACTGCACCTGGCGGGTGCACTTGCAAAGGGCCTCGCCTGCTTATCGATTAAGAGGCCCTAGAATATTTTCACGAATGGCGCATCCCGTGGCAATAGCTACACAATATGTTTCCCCACACGCCTAGAATTTTAACTCGAATTTTAACCCAGTCCAGAGGGCTGTTGGCTTCAATAGTTTCTTCCACGTGCAACGGCCCACTGGCGGAAGATGCCCTCAGTGCTGACCGGATAAATCTCGCTTGCATGTCATGTTAAATCATTATGAAAGGCTACGCAGCACGCCCAGGAACTGTGCCTGGACCCGTATACGCTGCTGCAGCTAAATGTCACCTCTCACCAATCGAACGCTCCACCTGTAGGACCCAGGCTATGGCCGCAGGCTGTTGTGGCATGGGCAGCGCTGACTTTGGCGACCCTGCGTGTCTATCGACAAACCCTTATGACTGCAAATAAAGTATTTGTATTTGCGAAGCGCTCGCCAAACCTGATGAAGTGCTGGCCAAGCCACACGCCTGTAGAAGCGCTCGAAATGATATAAACGTGACTCCGAGCGCTTGGCCAGGCGTTGGATTGTGTGATCCAGTTCCTCGTTATGGACTCTATTCGGTGACGACATCGAGCGCACAGCAAGCGCAAGGATGCGTTCTCATGTGCTCACGTATGTAAACCGGCGTGCGGCAGCTCTGAAGCTACGTCCTTGAATGGCATGGTAATTTATCGAACACGCGTCTAGGGCTTGCTATATAGGGCTGGGGAGGCTGGGACCCTTGATTATGAATGCATTAGTGGGGGGGGGGGGGGGGGGGGGATGGTGCTCAAGCATCCCGCCCCCTCCCCACTTCATTCTTCAACTTCCGAAGACTTCTGAAGTGTTTTGAAGGGGGCAGCTTAAGACAATCGTTGATAATGATAGTTTTTTTACGCGTAAGGACACTTTTGTTCGGTTGTTATTATTTGTCCGCTACCTATATTTTATAGCAGCCAAATGTTCGTCTTTTCTTTTGTCATTTTGTGTTTCTAAAAACCAGAGTGCGTTTTCGTTCGGCCTCTGAATAGCTTTTTCACCGAGGTCCGAGGTTTAATTGTTCTTTACTAAGGATAGCAGAAGCAATCGTACACCTCCGCGTGGCACTCTAAATACACTTGCAAACGCCTTCACGCGTGACAGAAACTACATCTTAAGTTCAAACTATGGGAAGGAAATAATCTCTCTTCCCGTTACAGGAGCAGCAGTAACAAGTCATCAGAACAAAAAAAAAAAAAAAAAAAACGAGGCGAACGGGGAATTAAGTAACGAATGATTAGCCTTGGCAGACGGGACCGGTGTTCTGGCGCAATGACCCAGTCGTCGTATTGATCAATCTCCCGCTTTGGACCATGCACTCTAGCCAGTATTTCTTGTTTTGTTTCGGAGCATTAACTTGTACAGTCGCTACAAGACTGGGTAGAGGGGACTGAGTCCCTTCTTGACAACAGAGGGGGCTCGAGCCCCTCCTGTGCCCCCCCTCCCCCCCGTCCCCTCCCCTCTGGTTCCCCTGGTGTAAAACCACCGCTACCCTAGCGCCATAGCAGGCCGCCCGATTTTTGTTGCTCAGCACAAACCGGCCCGCATGTTGTCGTTACCGCAGGCCGACAAGTGCATGAACAACGAAATGGGTGCCGTGCGTGGCTTTTCCTTGGCGCGGATAAAAGCGCTGAGCGACGTTGATTGGGGGGGTCCTCAGGCGTTTGTTGACGCGCTCGCGCGCGCGAGGCCAGCAGCCCAGAGCGCGTCGTGCGCGCTGAACGAACCGTCGTCGCTGGCCGCCCTAGCCCGGATGCAAGTGACGGGACGCGCTTGGCAGCAGTTGAGTGGGCGCCCAGCAGTGAGTGTTGTCCCGAGCGGATGTTGTGCTGTGCGGTGGCCTGAGGTGCCTTGTGTGGTCGTGTCCGGCGGCTCATGGCGTCCGTTCCCGTACGCAGGTGCACCTGAACGAGCCCTCTCCGGTCGAGTGTCGGGATGTGGAGGTTTATTTTTTAGTGATTCCTTAGAGGGTGAGTACGGGCGAACGCTCGTGTCTTCCTAACTTTTCCCTTGCGACCGCATGCTGAAGATGTATTGCCCCGAGCGCTTTGTGAGGACGATATCAACAGCGATGTCGACTTGTGGTGTTCTTGATCATGTAACAAGGGTTACGAATGTTGATTTCAAAGTCGCATTGCTGAACAAACGCCAGTGACGCTCATAAATTGCGCATTTCTGTTGATATTAGCGTATACCGGCCACGTTAGGGTACACGGCAACTTCTGGGAAGGGGTACATCGCTGACCTGACATAACATTATTAAGCACTTGTTGTGAATGTTATATATCTCGCTGCACATCCTGCAACCCTCCTTTGCCAAGCCAGAAATTGAGACCCGAGTAATGGCACAGTTGGGCGGCATTGTTTCTCATTCGTAGGGAGGAGAGGTGGAAGGTTGGGGAAGGGTGCGAGAAGGGAGGCGTACGCAGGATTCCTCACAGCATCAAGTGCAGACATTGCACACGCCTTGGTGTGCTGTCTCATCAGCAAAGTGGAGTCCATTTCGCTCCATTTAGCGTACATGACAGCACTGAAATGGCAGGATTCAGGCCATCTTCAATGCGACGGATTTCGTGCACTATAATTACCTCGGTTCTGTACACTATAATTACGTGCCGGTTGCCAGCATAGCTTTTTTATGCGCGCTCTATTAAAAATACCGGGGTATTATATTTACGCTTACACGACGTCGTTATTGTCTGAAGCCTCTCTAGCAAGTGTTTAAATTAAAACCCAGGGTATCACGTCGTCCCGATTCCACCTCTTTTAAGGTTGAGAGGACTGCTACGGAGCAAATGTAAGCGCAAACTTGCTTTGTAATGCCAAAGTTCGGGCGTAGATGAGGCGAAAAAGTTCTTTTTCCCCGCTCCAGCTAGCTTTTTCTTTCAAGAGCAAGAAAAGTTTTATTTCCTGGTGTTCACATGCGCAGTCTTGTTGCTCGTGTGGCATCGTACGGGCGACAAGCACGCACATACAGAGAGACAAAAACTTTATTGCTTAGATCAACCCTCCGAGCCGTCGTGCCGCAGCCTAATGCCGTCACTAACTCGAAGGCAGTGGGCCACTAGGAGTTCTTGCTTCAACTTGACGTCTACGCCTTGGCCCGGGTTCTGCCAGTCCTCCCAGGAAGTTAGGCGGGAGCTAAGGTGGGGCGTTAGGTCTGGTGGATGAAATCCTCAGCCAGGGTAACGTACTGAAGTGTGGATAAAGCAGCTAGGCGCACGGCAAGTGGGACGCGAGAGTACCCCATGTATGCTGTGGAAACGGGGTGACGTGAGAAGAGGGAGTTGGGCTCTTTTGGAACCACAGATCTATGCGGTTTCACGGGAGGTGGCAGGGGGCAGACTGGAAAACGCCGCCTTCTGTCACGCAGCGTGTGGATACGCTGTTGGTGGGCCTGGCTATATAAAGAGTGTTCAGTGCTGTAGGGGTGGTGCAGGCTTGGCGAGAGCGTGGATGGACTCGGGAAGAGTACCGGGAAAGCTCGTGTGCTGAGGCATTGCCGTCCATGTTGGCGTGGCCAGGATCCCATACCAGCATAATCTTGTGGGATGGGTGAACGCATGCGAAGAGCGCAGCGAAGGATTTAAGTTGTGTGAACATTGTTAAAATTACACTAGGTGTCTCGTTAAACGTGCGGCATCTCTATTTCGCACTATGACAAAGTGGGTGTGGTTCTGGAGCGGCCATGTCGGAGTGGCGAATAAGTGGCGGATGAGCAGTGGAGGGGAATGCTTTCTGGAGGGATTATAATGCGTAACCCGGTTAAACGGCTCGTGGAGCTGTGACTCCGCCCCTGTCATCGAGGCCTGTCATTGACGATGAGTGTTGCGTGTCTTGTGTACGAGTACAACAACATCGCCGTCAGTCTTCCTTGTCGTGTTCCCCGACGCTGTTGCTGCGCAGGCGCGGCATCTCTGCGAGCGCCCTCTGAGCCGCGCAGTCCGCTGCCGTCTTCTCCGGCAGCGGCGCCGGCGAGCCCCGAGCCCCCTCCGCCGGCCGCTTCACCCCGGGCGGAGGCGGCGTCGCAGGCCACTGAGGCGCCCCTGGCCGCCGCTGTGGTCGACCACAGCAGGGCGGCGGCCATGGCACCTCCTCCAGAGCCCGTGGCGCAGGATCCCAGCGAAAAGGTGGGCATAGCGAGCTTGACTTACAGCGAAGAAAAAAAGATGAATGATGGATTCTACTAAAAATTAATAGGAAATATTGAACACACCTCTCCTTCCCCAACGCGAGGCTCGGCCCGATGCGCACACCTTGTTCTGGCTTCAGATGCTCGCAGCACGGCGTTTCTCGCACGCTCCTTGCGCACTGCGCCAACCGTGCTTTGCGTGCTAACCGTCTCAGTGGCCACGTTTGCTCGCTTTAGCAGCGGCATTGGCTGCCTGCCGCTCCTCGTCGGCAGCCAGTATCGGTATTTCGTCCCCGTAATTGCTATTTTATCCTATTCTGTAGCCTGCTCGGCCCTGCACTCGCTCCACGCCATATTTTACAACGCTTACAAGCCGTGGCCGGAAGCGTGGAGACGCCGTGCGACGGGCGCGCCGGGCAGAAGGAGAAGGCGAGCCTCCAGTACTTCCCCTTGACGTCCCTCTAGCAACCGGGTCGGCAGCGGCTAGTGTGCCTGGATGCACGCTAGCAGCGGCTAAGGCCCCTAAAATTAACAGCGGTGGCAGCGGCGCGAACGCAGCGCCACCGCAGCCAATGCCGCCACCTGGTCGCTGACGTCACCCCTCTCCGCACTCTCTAGGTCGTCCTCTGTTCTTTTGTCGATCTCTTTATGGGGATTGTGGGCGAAAATCATCCCCAGCTTTCTCACTCAAAATTCCGACCACTCAGAAACCTAGCAAAACCACTTCACGAAAGTGATATTTGCCATAAAGCAACAAGTCAACGTGGGGAGGAAAACCCTAAAAAAGTTTTCCAGGATTCTTAATATTTTTTGTGTAATTCGCCGTCAAATCTTACTCCCCATGAATTTGTAAGGGATAGTTTCCATGGCTCTGGAGCTTAGTCGTGCAACGTGGTAGACTTGAAACTGTGCACAAAGCAAGTTTTCACCCCAATAGTAGATGCGCGAAAGTATTTTACATTTCCCTAAGTAACTACAGAGTAATCACTGTTGAAAGAACTGCCATGAGCGGGAAAGCTGCAAATGTTTTTTTTTTGTTTTTTTTTGCCGACATTTACCATGAACAACTCCGAAGACGCCTAAGCACTTACAAGTTTTGAATGCGACACATTGACATTCAATCGAGTGCCACGTAAAGTTTGGCGCGCCGCGGGCTATAGAGGCACTCACTGCTTTTCCACGTGGCTCCGCGCATTCCCACGCGGTCCTTTTCGTTGTGTTTTATTCCTTGAGACCCGCGTTATGAAGCGCGCTGCAGCCAATTGGATTTCGAGGGCCTGCTACAGATTCCGACGCCAGCAGTAGCACTGAATGGCCCATTCAATGCCCTCGCATTAAAATTGAAAGTCCCATTGCTGAAGGTGAATGCGAATGGTAGGTGGTAACGCTCTAGTGGGGAAGCACCGCTTGGTGATTCTTGGTTATCTTGTTTCTTTTTAGTGCTCTAAGTGTCCCATTGTTCGAAAAACAGGCTAAGTTGTCTTTTGGTACAGATAATGGCCACCGGTGTAAAGAGTAAATAAAAAAAGCATTGAAGTTCGCGTGGGTGTCGAACCCGGGGGCCCGAGGTAGGAACCGAGTGCGTTACTACCGCGCTTACTCCTTTTTTCTTTATTTCCAAACATGTTCCGATGGTACAAACACAAGCAGTAGTACAAACAAAATAAAATTGAACTAAATGATAAAATCACTATACCCACTTTGAGGAGGTATAGCGCTAGTGGCGAAAATATTTTCATCTGTGTTAGCTTTTGAAGGGCGGATATGGATGCTGCCTGCTGAATCCTGGAGATGGCCCACAATATTCCAGTATAGATGGCAGACAGTTTGAGTTTGAGTGTGGTTATCGCAGGCTTTCGTTGTCATTTGTCTGTGTTTCACGAAAGTCTCTGTGGGCCGGTAGCTTCGCGTGCAGCCGGTGATCGGGTCTGTGTGTGTGTGTACGTGCGCGTGCCAGTCGAGACAAAACGGGTCGAGGCAAAACTCTAACAAGCACTTACCTCTTCGCCCAGGTGCAAAGCTGCAACTTTCGGGGTTTTTGTGTTGAGTCGACAGTAAAGCATCGCCTTGGAAGTTCGCTTCCAATATCCGAATAGAAACGATAGATACGGCCGCAGACGTGTACAGCTTACATATGAGCAGTGACACCCAAGTGCCCTGCTTTCCGCAACCGAGAGAGAGAGAGAGAGAGAGAGAGAGAGAGAGAGAGAGAGAGAGAGAGAGAGAGAGAGAGAGAGAGAGAGAGAGAGAGAGAGAGAGAGAGAGAGAGAGAGAGAGAGAGAGAGAGAGAGAGAGAGAGAAAAGCTTAACTGCAATAATCGAAATGTGGGGCGGGGTCTTAAAGGGACACCGAAGGCAAAATACAATTCGCTCTAGATTGATAGATTAAATAATCGAGAACACGAATATACCCCTCGTGTGCGTAGATTTCTAAAATAAGGTAGAAGTAGCGCAAACACGAATACAGCTATCGCGCCGCTACAGCTGCATCGCCACATACACCGTAAGTGGTTAAAATTGCGTGACAAATATTTTAACAATACGCCTTCAGAAGATTATAAAACTTAACGGAAGTTTTTGTAGTGTCGTGTTTGGACATCGAAGAACAAAAAAAAGCTAGGAACAATAAGAATAAACATTTTGCTTAGAGGTTCGAACAGCAAATGATATGGGTGTTCGGGTAAGCACGACTGATATGACCGAAACTGAGGTAACCGCTTGGTACCTGGTAGCGTTGTATTCGGTTGCTGCTATACCGCCATACATCACCGCTGCATCGCTTGCTTCCGGTTTCTTGTGACGCAAACAGTGGGGGCAGCAGGCGCCGCTGTTTGCGTCATGGAATCGCTGCGAGAGAAACGACGAAGGGAAATTCGTTGTTTGTTAGCGGTTTCTCAGCTATTGAGGCATCTTTCGGCACCAAATCAACGCTAAAATGGATATGGGAAGGTCAGACTTTTGTTTGGAACCAACTAGCTGGTCGTCTTCGTCTTCAGTGTCCCTTGGAGTTCAAGGCTGCATTAGATACTCCTGCTGCAACGGCCCTTTCCACCAGCTGAAGCTGGTAGTCGGGACCGGCCGGGGAGGATCGAGAGCCCCTTCTCCCGCTACTCTCGGGAAGGGTGCGGTATTCTAGCAATCTTGGGGTTTTTTAAACACATTCATACCTTGTAGTGCGGGAAGCCTGGGGCAGCGCAGAATGTATACAAAGCGGGGAGTACTGCATAGGATAGAGCAAGCGCGGAATTCGGTTGGGTGAGGAAAGCTGTTTGTCTGGAGGAGACGGAGGCAGTACTCCTGGTCAGGGGTTCGTGTGCGGGGGACAGGTCCTCTTTTCGAATTTATAATACTGTGTTATCTCTTGATAACTAAGGAAAGGATGCGCATTCTGCACCCATGCAATTAGGACCCGCGAGTCGCCTGGCGGGATAGACCTCGGGCAGTTTCGTGGGCGGTCGTGTTGATCTGGAGCGTCGAATGGGGTGGTGTCCAAACAATCTTTACATTTCTTTTGGGTAGTTTCTGAAGAAGGCTGTCCAGAGCAGTCTTGGAAATTCTGCCACAAAGGCAGTTTCTACTAGACTTTTGCGAGTCGCGTTTGTCTGGGAGATGGCCACCGTGATGACCGCTTCGAGTTGTTGTGGAGATCAGAGTGATGCCTGTGATGTCATTCGCGGTTAGAGCGACAGCGGCAGGCAAGGCTACCTTTCTGGCGTAGCCCGCGTCGTCGCTGTAAACCACGCTGTCTCGACTCCAGTGCCGTCTGTCGAGAGTTCGCGCTCTCGCCTCTCTTCTTCCTGCGTGGTACCCATAGCCTGCAACGCCTAGCTTGGAGCCCTATACGATGATGCATAAAGAACGAACTTCCAGGTGGTATAGTGACGGTGGGCCGTGATGATGCGCCAACAGGTTCCCCTGCGCACTGTCTCGGCGGCCGCCGACGGACCCGAGGATGGAGCGCCGCCGGCGAAGGCGGACGGCGCCCCGTCTGCCGATCCACAGCAGCAGCAGCAAGAGCAGAGGGGCTTCAGCCTGTGGCTGTCAAAGCCCCGAGTCATGTGGTGGATCGCGGTGCTGGTGGCCATCCTGCTGGTGGCCGTCGTGCTCGTGGCGACGCTGCTCTCCACGGGCAGGGAGGCTGACGACGTGGTCTGGACGGACGACGCCTCGCTCCTCACCGTCTGGCCGCGGCCCAGGGGAAAACACAGGCTCATCACGTGAGCAGCTCTTCAGTGCACGATATACGCGCAGCGTGCTGAGAATGTGCTTAACAGGAATGCTGGTACACCACGATACGCGCCCCGGCTAGAGGTCCTGGATATGCTCCAGAAGGGGAGTTACATACGGGAACTGCTTGAGGCGTGGATAGGATCGATGCTTATCCGCCTTGACAACGCTTGCATACGCGACGAAGCTTCGAATGGCGGCAAAATGCGCACAAGAAGCAAGTCAAGGAATGAGGCACGTGTATTTAAACATTTTCAAGTCTTTTGACTGCGGAAGAATGATAGCAGTTGGCTTCCATTGAACTCAGTTGGCAGAATTCACTGTGCATTTTTAAATTAAGCGGAAATTTGTGTACTGAGCGAGTGCTACAAAAGTGTCAAGACAAAAAACTAGCAGAGGTCAGAAGGTAGTCCTCGTCAGGAGGACAGTATATATGATGAATCGGGTTCGAAAACCACTAAGCTTCGCGTACACGTGGACAAGACTTTACTTTTTAGGTACAGTTATGGCGCAATGCATCCGAAACATAGGATGTGTGACTGGACGCATCTGACGAAGCGTCTAGTGGTTTCCGCAGTTTCCCGGATAACTTTGTTTCCCCTGAAGTGCGAAAAAACTAATCCGTGCACAATACTTATTTATTTAAAATACTACCAGTCCCCTCTGGGACTATAGGAAGTGGGCTGGACAATACGCAGATGCAAAACATTACGTCTGATGCAAAGTTTTAAACACGTCAGCGACGAAGTATAAAAAGTCCATTAAACGGGAACGAACAGCATTTTTCTTACCTCCTACTTTTACGCTTCGAACATCTTTCCACGTTAATGTCTGTGGACTCCTTTAAAGCGAAGCTTTCAGCCTCTCACTGGTGTTGTCTGTAGTCCACCCAAGACGCACTGCAGGAAAGCCAACTTTGTTGTTAGACCAGCGGCTGTCCTTGTGTTGCACTTCCTTCGTCTTCGTCTGAGTTCGCGCTGTTTTTATCCAAGAAAGCCAACTTTCTCTGATGGTGATGATGATCGTGGGTGAAGTGAGGAGGAGGGGGAGGTGGAGGAGGCAAAACGTTTATTGAGTACAAAAAATGTGGGCGGCTTCCTCAGTTCTTCTAGAAGCCGCACGCTGCCGCTGGTCGTGTGGCTCGCTGGATCAATCTGAGCTGCTCCTGGAGGTCCGAGCTGGTCAGCGCGCATTCCCACTGCTCGGGGGTAGTGGAAGGGAGAGGAACAGGGTGTTGAGGGCACAGGATGACGAGGTGGGCAGTGGTGGCTGGAACTCGACAGTCCGGGCAGCTATAGTCGTGAGGGGGACATGTGGGAGAGGATGGGGGAGTTATAGTATATATGTGCCAGTTTGTAGTCGGCGCCAGATTCTTGATTCTTCGATGGAGAGGGAAGGGTGAGGCGGAGGATATTTTCGGCGAGTGTGGCGGTAGTGAGATAGGATGTCGGTGAAGTAGGGGGAAGGGGAGGGATAGTGGCCGTCGTAGAGGCCGAGCAGCCTGACCCTGTAGGGAGCGCCCGGAAGTGAAGCTCGCGGGCCGCAGCATGTGCTGGTTCATTGCCAGGGAGTGAGGCATGTCCCGGAGTCCCTACGATGGTGATTGTAGCTAGGTCGGGAGTGGCTTTGAGGATCTTGAGCGCCGCCGGCTACTCATCTCAGTAGGTAATGTCGGCAGGCTTGTTGATAGTCGGTGATTATGATTAGGTGGGTGGTAGGCGTGTGGGTGGCCCCCGCGAAGGCAGTGGCGGTGGCTTCAGCAGCGATTGAAGAGAGATGAAGGAAGGTGGCTGCGTTGAGAACGGTGCCCTCGTTGTCCGTGACTGCTAGGGTCGAGGGGGGTATGGCGGGGTTTGAGCGATGTCGGTATAGCGAGCATCCGGAGCCGACGGGTACTTCAGTTAAAGGTGTTCCACTCTGGCTTTGCGTCGGCCGGGGTTGTACACAGGATGCATGTGACGCGGAATAGGTGCTACCTTGATATTGGTCCGGATGTGGGAAAGGAGCTGGTGAAGCCCGTTAGGGGGGTTGGGCGTGGGGCGGCCTAGTGCCCTGTGGACAGTTGGGCCGGTGAGAGCACGGGACTGGCGTGCCAATTGGCTGGTGTGTTGTTCTTCGAGGAGTTCGGGGAGCATGTTATGCAGCCCCAGTTGAAGCAATTTCTGTGTTGTGGTGAAAGCTGGAAGGCCTAGAGTGATCTTGTAAGCCAGACGAATCAGTGCATTCAACTTGCTCTGTTCTTGAGGTTTGAGACAGACGTAGGGGTGCCGTATGTAAGGCGGCTGAAGAGTAGGGCGTGGACGAGTTGGCAGGGCTCCTATTCCTCCAGGTTGTGCTTACGTGTGCAGATTCACCGTATGAGGTGGAAAAGTTGCGATATTGTGTGAAGTGAACAGAAATTAAATCGCTTAATGTGGTCGGAATGGAACCTGGGTACCTGGAGCTATGGAAGCCGACGTCTATCCGACTGCGCCCTTCCGTCACCATCCAAGCAGTTTGGATTTGGAGAGGGGTGCATGGACCAAGGAGGTTGGATAAACCTCCTTGGCATGGACGTGAAAAATTACTCATAAAATGCACCCCTCCGTCTAACGACGACGATGGTCAAACGTTGGGCCTAAGCAATGGAATGCCCGTATCAGTAAAGCACTGGAGAGAACAATCGCAGTGCGGTAAACCGTGCCGATAAGAAATATCTTAATTGCGTGCATGGTAAGGGGGTTTGGTTTGGTTCCCTTCCTTCTATGCTGGTTCGTTTGGTGTTGGACTTTATTGTGGAAAGCTTCGCGTTTCCCCGTCGTTGTTGTTTCGACAGAGGGGTAGTTGGTTTTTTTCTTCGTTAGTTTCGTGCAGGCTGATTTTCTACGATGTTCCGTTCTACTTCAGACGCGTCGCGGGGAGACTGCAAGCTTTTAATCGTGACACCTTGTTGTAGTGATGCTAGTAAAATAGTTTATTGAGTGGTATGGCGCGAGGTCTAGCTCCGAAAAGGAAGAGTGGGTGGGCTCACTATGGCTCACTATGTGGCTGGCTATGGCTCACTATGGCTCAAAATGTGGCTCACTATGTAAGCCCCGCAGCGGAAACTCCATGAAGTGTCTCTGATTTCGGTGCGCAGCCTTTTGCAGTCTTTGTACGCCACTACCGACACCGGTCGATGCTTGTCGCAGATTCCCAAATAAGGCGAAGCATGTTGGGGGTCGCTTCACTGCCACACGCGTAGCACTTTGTTAGCGGTGGTGTAGGCGGGCTGTCATGGCCGCTTCGTTGCCGTCGCCAGCATGTCGTATACGTACTTGTGCGCCGTCGTGCAGGTTCCGCCACGGCAGCCTCCCCCACGAGGGCCGCGAGTGGCCGGAGCTGACGGCGCAGCTCAAAGACCTGGTCTCGGGCTACGACCCCGTGCGGGCGCAGCGGAACCCCAACGTGACTGAGTGCTTCGGCCGGCGGCCGGAGCACGGCAAGGTGTGCCTCTTCGACGTCCGCGCCGTGGCGCCCGAGTGCACGTCGCCCCTGGACTTCGGCTACAAGGAGGGCAGCCCCTGCGTCTTCATCCAGTTCTCCAACGTGACGGGCTGGGAGCCCGCGTCGCTAGCGCAGCACGAGGCCTCCCAGCTCCTCCCGGCGCCCCTGCTGCCGCTGCTCAAGCCCGGACTGGTGCTGCTCCACTGCGAAGGAGACACCGTGGTGGACCGCGAACACCTGGGCGGGGTGGTGTACACGCCCTACCAGGGCTTCCGCACCGAGTTCTTCCCCTACACGGGCCACCGGGACTACATGCCGCCGCTGGTGGCCGTCCAGTTCCGGCATCCCAGCACGGCCATCGTCATCGGCGTCCGCTGCCGCCTCTGGGCGCGCAACCCGCCGCCGGCCAACGCCTCGGCCGAGGTCTACTTCAACCTGCTCATCGACTGAAGGCCCACAGGTCCCGCAGCCGGGCGCCGTCCGGGGCGCCCGGGCGCACGCCCTACGTATCACCACCCCCCGACCAGGGAGCACGGACCAATGTTTCGAGACGACGGACGTCGACTCGCCAATGATTCGGGTGTCTATAGCCAAGCGTTACCGCGCCTCCTGTCACCGCGGCCGCGACGTGGCGAACATTAGCTGTCCTTCAAGCATCATGTTAGCTCAGGACTAAGGTTCATTTTCGGGCGCGTGTGGGTTCATGTGCCACCAAAGCAATTGGATCGTAAGGCCTAGTCAGGCTCCAACCCGACAGAAATCTTTCGCTTAACGTAACTCACTACAGCCGTGCCACTGGAAACTTTACATATGTCTGGAGACTGCGA
This sequence comes from Haemaphysalis longicornis, assembly GCF_048455015.1. Classification (NCBI taxonomy): domain Eukaryota; kingdom Metazoa; phylum Arthropoda; class Arachnida; order Ixodida; family Ixodidae; genus Haemaphysalis; species Haemaphysalis longicornis. The sequence continues at coordinate 62,202,502 of NW_027526335.1, read as the reverse complement.
AGCAGTCGGTAATGCAACCATGCGTGACTTTAGACGAGGCTAACAAAATTCTGAAGCCTTCGTTTCTATGGGGTTTTGGCCGGCGCAGGTCCCTGTACTGCACTCAGTGCGAGGCGTGGGCTGCTACCTTAGAGACTAGGGATGCAATCTACTGGAGCTTACATTCTCACCCGCCATCTATTGAGGCAGCTCCGCGATATTAACAGCAGGACGGACTGATGGGCGAGCATCGATTTCGGAGCTCCTTTTGTCACATCATAGACTGTTATCTGCCGGAACACTACGGAAGCGACATCGGCGCAATGGCATATATCTCCTTGATTCTCAAACGACGCGTGGCCAGTACGTCGACGGGGGTGGACAGTATGCGTCGTCAGTACGTCGACGGGGGTGATCGTCGAGTAACGTTGCTTGAAAGGGTAAGGATAGCGAGTTTTGTAGAAAGATCAAGAAAGAAGCTGGGCATTGAAGGCTATATGATTGTGGGGGCTCTGAACAGTAAAACCGAGAATGAAACGGCACGTGTTTTCAGCGTTGAGACCAAGGCTAGTTTTTAGATGTTGTCTTGTATTGGAGGGAGCGGTGCGCCGAACAAAAGCCGGACGCCAAGACCTGAGTGAAAATGAGGTGAGTCGACAGTGCGGATAAGTTCCACATAGCCGGCTCGCTGCATCGTCATGTGCGTAAAAAAAAAAAAAAAAAAGACACGATGGATTCGCCTTTTTCCATCCGGATTGGATTTAAAACTTTGTGTCAGCCATAAAATGATCTCGCTCGTCGGTACCGACACAGGCCAGGAATAAGGGATGGAAGGTTGGTTGGTAAGCAGGCAGTCAGTCTGGAACTTTCGCTCAAAGCGCGTGTTTATTTTGAGAGGCAGCCGCGGACGGCCTTGTTCTGACGTAGTTACTGTTACATCGTGCATTTGGGAGAAGGCCGAGCCGCCGTTTGTCTTCTGATTTCGTAGGGCCTAGGATACCTAGCTACACCACTTATCGCGGGTAATAGACAGCTATAGTGGTCTGCGGTATTGAAGCCCCTTTACACGGCAACCGGCTGCCGATCCGCGCCGTTGCGCATGCGCGTAGAAGCCGATGAGAGGAGTTGCGCAACGGCGAGGACCGTTCACCGTGTCCGTACAGACAGTACCCGCAATCTGCTCGCTACAACTGTCCATTAAGGCAACCGCTTTCAAGTACTTCATACGCCACACTGCCATTGAGTTGAAGCCTCTACAAATACGAGGGTAGTTTTGTCGTCACGGGGGAAGAAACGGAGGAGAAGGAAGGGGCGCAGGGCATAATATAGTCGATGGTCTCCACGGAGGCTTGCGGGAAACGAGGCAGCCGTGAAGGCACAATACGTTGCGTTCAGACTGGCGGAAACTATTAGCCAGGGAGAAAAGAGCGCACAAACTCTATTTAAGGCACCCCCCCACCAAAAAAAAAAAAAAAAAATGGTGGTTTTCGACATTGGACTCCAGTTAAGAGGCCCGAAAAAACAACTCTTGTCTCATGCTTCTATTACTTCAACTTTGAAATTAGGATAAAAAGGAAGCATTGAGAAACTAATAAAACTCTACGTTGCGCGAAATTCCTTATCCATAGTACAACGTTCCGAGTTGACCGCATAATAATGGCCCTAATTACAGTTCTCAACACGTCTAAGGTAAATTTTCAGGAGACCGTAAGCTATATACAGCCTTGTGACCTGGGAAGTGTTTTCTGGCAAGTCTTATGTGTGACTCGGAAAGTGTTTTATGCAGTCGCCCCAGCCCTCCGCCAGGAAAAGAAAAAGAACGAAGAGACTCAAGTCATTATTTTTATGCGCTTATTTCTTGTTGCGCGCCTCAATGGACAGCGAGCCATCTATTCGCAGGAATCTTGCGTGCAAGAGGAAGAGGAGGGCGAGGAGGGCGGGCGACAGAGAGGAGAAAACTCGTGTTTTTTTTTAATTATTCACTTATCAAGATCATTGTTTTGTCCCCTTCTGTTTATTGCCAGTCATATGCGTTATTTGCAGCATTGTTAGTGTTTATTCGGAACATTTGTCTATCCGCCGAGTGTTCCCTTTATTACAACGCATTACAAGAGAACAACAACAAAAACAAACAAACAAAAACGAGGGAACGTTAGGCCTACCCTTAAGGCTGTGTGGGTGCGACTGGTAATCGGTAAAAAAGTAATCAGGTTATCGCTTCACCTTTAATTACCTAAGTTAGGGCTAACTACAACCTAAAAATTTTGAACTAACCGGAATTGTTGTCGTTATATAGTTTCTGTTACTCAGGGAGCCACAATTGAAATAAATATAGAGTTATTTCTGCAAGCGTGAGCATTGTTTGAACCCTGCAGTTTTTATTTTCTATTTCGCTAATTTGCTAGAGAGAAGGGAAACCACTCTGTACAGCGTGTGTATATAGGGGCGTTCATAAGTTTAGATGCTAAAGGCACCCAGGTATTTTTAGCGCCAAAGTCGGTGTAGAGAGCCTTCGTTACAAAGCAAAATGGCTCAGAACAAAACGGTATTTCTGATAAAATAAAACACGCGAGCCAAGCCTATATTTTTGAGCCGCTATCGAGAGGAGGGGAAAAAGAAACAGTGACGATCTGGGCGAAGAAGATAAAAAAAGATATCAGTCAGCCATTGTTTGTCCACACGTTTTCAACTCCCGGGACAGGGTTGCGATGGGCGGCGACTTCTTAGCTCCTCCCTACGCAAGTAATTTTTGCGTGTTCATTGTCTCCCGTAGATGTCTTTCGGCGTGTACACTAGTGTGACTGCGAAACTGCTGCTTTTCGCGAGTCCGGGGCCAAATCCGACGGGTGCCGGAAAACTTGCCGGAAAAATTCCGGCAGGTCTGACGGGATTGGTTGTGCTATAGTGGTTCATTCGTCATCTGTGACGTTTTCGCGGGCGCGGCCAATCACGTGACACCGCGTCAGAAAACAACCGTATCGAAAGTTTTCCGGTGTCCAGTAGGAATTGGCCCCAGGTTGATTTTTGTGTTATCGTTTCGTCTTTGCGTCTAATAGGCCAAATATTGTACCTATACACGAAGCTGTTGTTCAGTTAAGGCACGTGTTGAAGATGTGTGGCTGTACGCCGTTACAACGTCAGCTGGGTGAGCACGTTTAGTTTTCTTTGTTTATTAAGGCAACAGCTGCGGCGTTTGCATCGACCGAAGTCGCCGAGTTTACGGTAGAAGACCCTTGCTCAGCACACTCTCCGTGGGCTCGAACGGTTTAGACACTTTTCTTTTTTCCTGGTTTTTGCTAATTTATTTAGAGCGAGTGTGCCTTTGCCGCCAGTTTGAACCTGCTTGAGACCTGGCACGTGAGTGGTCCTGTTTCCGACGCACCATGTATAGCTTTACTGTGCGAGCACAAAGCATCGCCTGCACGACAGCTGTTTCGACTGTGTGAAATTGTAGTGCATGCGCTGGCGGGAACTTGGTCCTGCTGCTAAGATGTCTCCCGCTTCAAAAAATATTGGTTCTGCTTTGTTGATAACAAATCACGCTGTTGAACACAAATAAACGGAGGAAGGCAGAAGATTTCAATGAACGCGGCAAAATTATGCCCACTTTCACGTTTCTTCCGCCAGGTGGCAGTCACTGTCTCTTTGATTCAGCCCTCTTTTTCGAGAGAAGTGCTGATCCATTGTTGCGTGGCAGGTGTAAAAAGACGGAAGTTAAATACAGCAGCGTAGCAGGACTGAAGATAAAAGATAAGATGCGATGAGGTACGATAAAATAGACTGAAAGACAGAATTTTCACGATGTAAGGCTGAAGATAATTCAGGCTTGGCCAGAGTAAAATAAGAGGGAAACGCAATGGCCTTTATGCGTTCTCCTTGGGCTTGGGATATCTTGCATATGAGACACAAGACCTTCGTTCGTCCATCTTTCCCGTTCCATAGCGTGTTTGTAAAGCGTGAACTATCATCACCTCCGCGCAGCACTGGTGAAGTTACTGCTGGCGCCAGAGAGGACGCGTTCACATTCTCCCAAAACAGGAACGATTGTGTGGCGCTGTGTGCTCACCAGCGGCCATTTTAAGTCGAAGCTGCCGCGCAGACGATGCTTGAAGAAGGTTGTGCCAGGTCAGTGTGTTGCACTGTTATAAGCTCAGTGTTCTCCGCGAGCCCGAAACGTCTCGACTCTTCGGGTTATCTATATGAAGAAAGGTGGCCCCAACATACTGTCCGCTGGCTCTAACAGCCTAAAAAGTGTATTGGACGAATGAAAGTTGCGCTGCCACGTGTAGGACTTCCGCCGAGCCGTCGAGGCAGATTTCCTTGTCTTTCTTGTCTCTGTTCTTTGCATTTCTGGGGTGTTCTACGGTGATGTTGACGCGTATGAATTTGAAATTTGCCAGCCACGACTGTTCTGTTTTCTGGAATAAATAATTTTCTTCCCCCCATCGTTCGGCGTTCGACTCTAAGAGCAACACTTTAAGACCAAATTGGCTTTGGGTCGCATCGACTTCAATGTGGCGCAGCGCGGAAGCTCTTTTCGGCACTTATTAAAAGATATCGTTCGCACGCGCGATTTTGTGCATAATTTATTTGGTCAACCGGATGGCTATTTTTAAGGCGTAAGCCTTAAATCTCTGTCTCATCAAAACCGCGAGGTACACCAAATCGCACAGAAGATCAAAGAGCGCGCAAGGAAAGGGAAACAGCGGTGCGGGAGGAGCAAAGGCTCATGTACATTGTCTGCTCCCGCGGAGTCCCGCCACTTCCGGTTCGAGAGCCCTCCTGGCGTCCCGTACGCCGGCGGCTTTCACGCGCATGTGTGCGTGTTGTTGATCTGTTTATACCGAAAAAAAAAAAACGCTCATGCAGCGGGCCTTCAATGAATAACAACGATTAATCCTACTAGGGGCTTCTCTGAAAGGTACGCACTCAGTGACAAATAAAAACGCACACGCGCGTGAAAGCCGCCGGGGTACGGGACGCCAGGAGGGCTCTCGAACCGGAAGTGGCGGGAGCCGACGACGTACAAATGAGCCTCTGCGCTTTTTACCGCCTGGAGAGGTGAAGGAACCAACGGGGGTGAAGAGAAGGCTCCCGGTGATATGGCGAGCGAGCAGAACAAGCTTCGGTGGTTGCTGTCCAGGGGACTGGTCAAGTGATGGTGGATGCGGTAGCAGATTGCAGCAGAAAGTTCAACCGTACACCACCAGGAGGTCCAACTAGGCTTTCACCTTCACATTACAGTGCCCGGTGAATAGTCGCTCGGGCTAGTGCCGACTCTGCTTGTTCAAAAAAAGAAAAAGAATTCCTGCGTTTTTGCAGCCGCCCCTTATAGGGGCAATTTCCCGTGCAAGCCTGGTGAACTTCCCAAGCGTTGTAGTCCCGCACAAGGGCCGAGCGCCAGGCCGGGGAGTCGCTTGTACCTATTTTACCGGTATGTGCCCGGCGCAACCAAGACACACTCGTCGTGGCCTCCGCGATCGGCTACCGGCGGCGCGCCATTGCAACGGCGCGCCGCCGGCAGCCAATCGCGGAGGCCACGCACGAATGCACATGGTGCCTTCCACAGCCACGGTGGACGCTCAACTCGCGACCGCCTGTGGCAGGACGTGCCGCCAGACTCCTTCACCCCCGGCAGTTGGGCAAAGCGGCATGATGGCGGCGGACCAGGGTCAGGGGCCCCTCGCAAGGGTAAAGGCAGCTTTCCAGGCGTGGATTCCCCTTTTTAAGGGTCCGCACTCGAGCAGGGGCGCCTGTACCCACTAAAGAAACCGGTGGGTGCCCGGCGGTACGCGGATTCAAACCCGGTACCTCTCGCATACGAGGTGAGTGCTGCACTTCTGAGTCATCAATGTGGTGATGATTGCCAGGCCCTCAGGCGAAGAAGCCTAAATGTGCATGTATAATATACGCCTAATGTCCTTTCTTGCGCCTATCATGTAAAGGCAGCTTTGCGGTAGCGTAAATTATAAGACGAGTAGTTATCTATGGTCGCCCGGTGGGAGTATGGGAGTGAACGGCTTCGCCAATATAACATGCTTCGAGGTTGTCTATGACGTGTATATCCGCTCAGAGCGTGAAGAACTGTTAGTTTGGAGGTGCAGCAACCATGCACCCTCGACACTCCCGCTTCCGAAGGCGAAGTCGGCCCGCCGGGTCGGAGAGAGAATGCAGTTTGAGCAACCAGCAGCCACCAGGACAAGGAGGAGGGACATGCGCGCACATTATTGAAAAGTCTGCAGTTCGCTGACCACTTGGCCCGCCCATTGCTCAGCCTTACAAGCTGTACCGAGGTTTCATATATAGCCCTACTTTTCATACTTTGTGATATAGCGTTACCCTCGCCGTCTGTTGTCTTTAGTACTCGCAAAAGGCCCTCGCGTGACAGTAACGAAGAGGCGTTTTGCAAGTGCTTTGCAAAGTGGGTTAAGATCGGGGGGCAGTGTACGGCCCATGTCATCGAGGTATAGGGTTACGAGCTCGTTTTGGAAAAGAGAGTTGCCTTCATTCCGGCTGCGAAGACCCAGAGGCCAAACTGTTTAATCCGTGGGGAATAGAGAGAAGGGAAGGTGTACGCCTCGAGCTTCGCGATGGCTGCGCCGCCTGCCGCCGCTTCCCCGCGGCATCTACGGGAGGAGCGCTGCGCGGCTGCTAGGGGCTCCTGCGGTGTTTTGGCTCTCTCTCGCTTTTTTTTTTGCCTTTCTGCGCATTAAAAAACTTGTTATCGTCACGTCTGTAATCAACTAGTATGTTTAGGGCACTTAAAAAAAAAAAAAAACAGCTGCGTCTTGGTAGAGTGCTCGAACGCCAACAGAAGCTATTTGGGAGTTCGGTTCGGCACGCTTCGTGACCGTTCTTACGGGCGTCAGAAACAGCAGCACCGTATCACCCCTGTCAACCCCGAATACGTCAGGGCCAAGTGAATACTATTGTCGCCTCATTTAGCCCTGATACTGGCACAATGAGACGTTGGTTTCGTCTTGCAGCGCGGACAACAAATGCGGCTTCGTTTCGAAAATATACGTCGTAGAAAATCATGTTTCGGAAACGTGATTTCCCAACACGTGACAACCACTTGTGTCTTTTATGGGAATATAAGCCACGCGCAATCGTTAAGCATAATGCAAGGCTCTGCCTCGTTAAATATGTGTACACTCACGTCTTAAAGCAAGAACCTAGAAAAATTAATGAAACCACGGAATAATAAATGGTCTGCAAGTAGGGAAGAATTCACGCGATCCTGGACACACACACACACATGCCCTGTGCGTGTTTTGTGGATTCGCCGGGACATGCTTCCTGCTCACATAGCGGGGGATCGCGCCTGTCGCCGTATAGACCTTCCACGGCCGCTACCACTTCTTCCGGTGTCCACCCTAGAAGAACTGCTGGTGGAAAAGGAGAACCTCCGCTGCGCCACGCGTGCTTTACTTCCACCGCGTGGAACTGACCTCCCCAGTGGGCTCGCTCGCTGGGAGGAGGCCCTGCTGCGGAGGCTTCGAGTTGGGGTGGCCTTATCTCCAGCAGTAACCCACGCTTGGCCTGCCCGCTATCACGCACCGTTTGCGGACACCTGTCCCTTTTGTACGGTGCCTGCGTCCGAAGCCGACACGAGCCACCTTCTATGGACCTGCCCTGCCCTTCAAACCTCTCTCCTGCAACACCTCCGGGGCACAGGGCTCTATCCTGGGAGACCCCCTGATCTACAGCGGTGGATATGGGGCCCTCAGTACCGGTCTCTGCTGACGTTTCTGCGTGAAACGAATGTGATGTTGTACATATAACTGTTCTGCCGTAAAGCAAACCCTCGCAAAAAAAAAAAAAGAATGTGCGGGAACAAAAACCCATTGCAGCTCCGGGAATTATAAAAACGTTCGTCTAAACTTAAGCCAGGTAGGACTCACCAGATTCAACTATAGATGCGAAATGCACTGATTTTTTGCAGGAGATGGGAGGGGGTTGGGAGGGGGACGTTTTAGTAATCACACACATGAGCTACGCGTTCACTTACTTTTTGTTTAACGCTTCAACGAACAGCTGATCACTTGGCAGGCGCATTTTTTGAAGTACAGGGTAGGCAGTTCACAGAAAATAAACGGTGCCGTTGGAAGTGTGTGGAATATAAAGCTCTCTAATTTTAGTTTGTGCTAGTTCCTGCAGGCTCCCTGCATAATATGACAATGGTTCTAAGAAGAGGTTAGTAACGGCTTACTCTTCAAACCCGTCGCCTCCCAGCATTAGTTTTTAAAGCAAAGCTTTCTACCTCTATACCAGCCAACGGTTCTTTCGTGGCGAGCGGGACAATAAACTCCCAACGCGGCGCAGGCGGCGTCATGGAGGGGGGCGGAGAAGGAGGAGAGGGACCGGAGGGTTTCACTCACGGAGCACACTGTAGGTGGCGCGGCAAATTTACCCAGCGTTCCCCGCACGCCGGAGATGCTATCCTTGGCGGTCGCGTCGGCGGTACCATTCCGTCGGCTTTGTTGTCTGCTTTAGCGACGGTTAATTGTTTTGGGCATGTTTTGGCGAAGCTTCGTGTCCATTGCGCACTTCCTTCGCACGGCTTGATTAACTTGTTCGACAGCACCTCTTGAGTAACCCGGACCCGACGGAATTATATGGTCGTACGGTAAAGATATGTGAAGGATTGGTTTCCAGGGCGTGAAAACAAAAGATAGAGACCACATACAGACATGCGGCTGATAGAAAAACGCTACCTTTCGCGCACTGCTTGCCACGAATGGGACTTCGTTTTCAAAATTGGTGAATACCGATTCGGTTGCGTATTAAGAAATATTACAAAAGGTGAAAGTAGCAACTGCGTTCTGATAAATAGCGCTTATAAATGTTCCGTTAGCCTTCTCGCAATTCTCAAACTTACTAAACTAACTAGTTTAAATCGGTATAAATGGGAATCGCTAAGCTCATATGCCGAATTGTTTCGGCGTCTACGCTTGTGTCGCGCGGTGGTGTAGCCCCGAGCTAGCACATCAGGATGGCTAGGTTCCGCTACATCACCCTTCGAAAGACGCTCCTCTCCGTTTTCTCTCCCGACTCACGGCCGGGCTACAGCTGTGGCTTCCGGCCGCTATAGCGCGGCCGTGGCCGGCGCTGCTGCTGCGTTCGGGACTCTGCCCTCGCGAATTCCAGGTAACGGCTGGCAGAATGTGTGGTTTTACTCTTTGTAGATCCACGTGTGTGAATTCAAGTGACGTCGCATGGGCAATTATTGTGGGTGTTAAAACTTTTCTTTCCAATTTACAGCGTGGATTGGAGCCATTTTTTTTTGGTCGCGTGCTTATTCTCAAGCATGATTTCGCATTATCAATCGTACTTCTGTCGCATAGTGTTTGCGAAATTTAAGCTACATTTGCTTGTCCAGGCTAATGATCAATATCTGACGTAGAATGGCGTGCTGTCAAATTAGAGTGCTTCGCTATATTATCTAATGACACACACAAAACCGATTTACATCGTAGTGAATAGCCGTAGCATGACCATTTGAAGAAACGCTGCTTACGGAAACACTGCTAGTAAATTTCAGGGCAGTGGAATTGCAATCACCTCCATGCATATGCCGAATATACCTAAGGCCGCGTCAGAAATATTTACACTCTTGTAAATACACCACATTGGCAAACTGAGTGACTACTTCACATAAATATGTATTTCCAACGCACAGAAACGGTAAATCTCAGTCGTGAACGGGCTGCAAAAGCAGCGGTGACAGTGGGGAGCCCGGAACGTCCCGCGGCTGCTTTTGAAACGGGCCGCTAGGGGAATTTTAGGTGCGCTCCTACAGGCAGCGCTTGAGGCGTATACGCTGGAGTCCAAAACACGAGAACACAAACGGATAGAGTATCGAGAGTATCGTTTCGAGCTCTGTTCCAAACGCACTGGCTCAGCTTGCCGAGGTCAAGTAAATGTACCGTGAAGGATACGGGAAGGTGTCCGTTTGTAATGCGGTAAGTATCCTGTCCTGACACAAATAAATTTTTAATGTGGCAGAGGAAACTCCGTGTTTGAGATCTAGCTACATTACATAATACATTGTACCCTCTTGAAAGAATACTAGTGCATGAAGACTCGGCCGCTTCTATAAAGTGCTTGGTAGAGGGCCGACGGTGAAGTAGGGCGGCGGTAGCAGATGGCGCGTTGTGAACACTCCTGTTGCTCTTCATTATCGCTTGCGCGGCATTCGTTTGCTCTGTGACTTTGATTGACAGGTCCGCACCAGCAGGTTCTATTTAACGAAATAGGGCACATTGCACTGTTGCGCTGTAGAGGAGGAGAGGAAATAAATTTTATTGAGAAAAACAGTGTGGATCTTCGTGGGTGAGTATCTATACTCTGGAGACGTGGCCTCTGCATGTCCAAGCTCGACAGACGAGGGTCCTCTGACCCTTCAGCCGGGAGCTGGTCAGTGTCCCCCACTGCTGAAGCGCTGGAGATGAGGAATAGGGAGAATGCGCATTCCCATGCCATGTGTACAAGGTGGATGGTGTGTGGGGCAGTAGGCGAGTGTAGAGTAATACTACCGTGTTGGGACATGAGATAAGGCACGTTCCGTGGGTGAAAATGGTGATTTGCATACGACGCAAAGTGGTCTTCTCTTTATTGGTGACGTTAGAAATGTCTTGTGCCAATAGCTGCCTTATAAGCAGTCTAAAGAACTGAACAAAAAATGGCCGCGTATCTGCTCCTTTCGTTGCAAATGCCGAAGAAAGACGATAGTCGACTGGTGCCCCTGGCATGTAAACGCCTCCCTCCTCTTTCCCGCTCACCTATCATGCTGTTTCTCTCCCGTCTCGTTCCTCCAAGATAACACGCTAGAGGTTTGGTGTAGTCAGTTTAAATTTAGCGCGCCCTACTGCTCCAGGCCGGGTGTCTCGTTGACAGCGCTGCCGTACGGCGGAGACACGCATGATTCGAGGACCCTACTACAATGTTTATACAGGGTGATCAAAGTTAAATCGACAGGTTTTTTTTTTTTAATTAGGCGCTTAGATTTACGTGAAGACCACCTCTACAGTGAGGTTGTGCGCCCAGGGGGACACATAATTAGGAGGGAATTATTGAGTTCGGTGGCGTAATTAACTAAAATTGATAATTAACTTTTTAGGGGCTACAGTAACAGGCATGTTTGTATTTGAAAGTTACACGAAATCGTGTTTCTACCCCGTTTCATTTGGCAGAATTGTCCTAGCGCATCCGTACTCCGAGATATCAAACTGCGAAATTTAATTGCCGTTCGCATGATTACGCATGCAAGACAGTCTGTACCGGCGCAAAGCTCATCCCTTCTGCGACGTGCCTGCTGTGTACGGCGTTTAGTTCGACAACGGGGTGGAGGCATAGGCAAAATTGATAACTGGCACCCTTTCAGCCTTGCCTGGCGTTATCGCAATCTGCTGTACTAGGAACCGCTATCGAAACACAGAACGAAAGGGAGGAGCTATGCGCTGGTCTTGACTTCTAGCATGCGTAATCATGCGAGCGGCCATTAAGCTTCGCAGTTCTATATCTCGGAGTACGGTCGCGCAGAATTCTTCTAGAGCAACCGTACTCCGATTTCGCGACCGTAATTCTGCCAAATGAAACGGAGTAGAAACACGATTGCGTCTAACTTTTCAATACAAACATGCCTGGTTACTGTAGCCACTAAAAAGTTAATTAATCAATCTTTGTTAATTAAGCCACCTACATCAATATTTACCTCCTAATTATGTGTCCTCCTGGGCGCACAACCTCACAGTAGAGGTGGTCTTCACGTAAATCTAAGCGCCCAATTAAAAAAAAAAAAACCTGTCGACTTAACTTTGATCGCCGTGTAGAACCACGTTGCTTTGCCCCACATGCATTCCAAGTGGAACGTGGAACCTATCTAGTGGAACCTTTCGTTACCGTTTGATTTCTTAAAATTCCGCCAGGAGCTATAGTTGCTCGGGCAGCAGCAGGTGAAGATTTTCTGCAGTCGATGTAGTATTTCATTTGATATCGCAAAAAACAAGCATCCATGATTTTTAAAATAAAGGAACACTGCAAATTATGAATTGATTTTCTGCCTCACATTTGCGTAATGTGTTGCTCTTGTTCAACAATGTTGACAAGTACGAAGATTGCCACCGCACTTAGGCGTTTAGGTTTGACTGAGGGTATTGCGCACGTCTAGATTCACTTTGGCCGAGTTGCTGAATCAAACCACAGGCAGAGAGACAGACAGACCAAAATTTCTGCGTTTAAGTAGCCCAAGAAAGGCTATCGTCTTAAAAAGTTTGCAAACAAACCGGCAAACAAAAGCGATACTCCGAAGGTATGACGTCATGAGATGGATGCGTACACACGGGGAGAACAGTGGCAAGATCGCATGCCACGTGCAGCAAACTAGGGAAATTCGAGCTGCGAGGTCCATTAAGCGATTTACTGCTACGGGCGTATATAGTCTACACGCCGAGGCGGCCGGGTGAACTGATTGCCTGTCGGCGCGCGCTGCTCTACGAGAGACTGGTTCCGGAATTCTATTTATATCGTGGCGTAACTTCAGGCTGGAGTTCAGGCCTACTTCCTGGGCAGTAGTGCGTAATAAACTGGAAATAGCATATACCGAAAGGCCAAAATGTGTGGGCAGAAACGTGACGTCGCCTTTCGTCGTCTGGACGAAAAAAAAAAAACAGCGCCCGACAAGAATTTGTGCGGTCGCTTACGGAGGACTTATAACGAAAGAGACTGCATCGAGACCGGACTTCACTAGAAATTGCTTGCTGTCCCCCCGTTCGGCGTCGCCGCACCGAGATTGAACACCCGCCATTGATTGCTACAGAAGATGAAAACAGCTCAAGTGCTTGAGTGCTTGTTGTTTAGATTTTATCTCAGGGAAGAAACGAGGGAACTGGATTAAAAAAGGAGAGATGTGACCTACATTCTTGAGCGAACGGGGGTTTTGGGACGGTCCTGGCCATCGCTTAAACATTTTTAGAAGCATATGAAGCTGAAGCACGAAACCGGGGAAGTTGGCATTCATGAGGGCAAGATCGCTCTTTTGATACTTCATACTTTTTAAACGAGAGACCTGACCCTTGTGCACTCTTCATCTGTTTCCGTGTTAGTTCCAGTTAAAATGGTGATCCGTATAGTTTTCAGGATCCTTAAGGTTATTAAGTTAACAGAGAGAGAGAGAGAGAGAGAGAGAGAGAGAGAGAGAGAGAGAGAGAGAGAGAGAGAGAGAGAGAGAGAGAGAGAGAGAGAGAGAGAGAGAGAGAGAGAGAGAGAAGGCTCTTTATTAGAAAAGAAGGCCGAGATGTTTGTAGGAATTGCGACACCGACATGCTACTCGGCGGGGGAAGGGGGAGAGGGAAAGAAAAGGCCCCGTAAATTACAGGGCAGAAGAAAGAGGAAGAAAGAGAAGAAATAAAAGAAGACAGAAAAATAACAAGAAAATGACACTCAGTTTGTTAGTAGTGAGATTACAAAGTCTGTCTTCTAAACTCTAAATCACTGCAGTGACGCCAATCTCGTCCAGATAGTCGAACAACGCCTCCAGTACTTTGCGTTGAGCTGGTGGAGATGGCCATGGACCAAGAAGTACTTTCAAGGTCATTGGTCCTGGTCTGAGGCGCTCTAGTTTCTGCGCAAGACTGTATCTTGCGTGTATGTATGCAGAGCATTCCAGCAGCAAATGCTTCACGGTTTCCGGTGACCCGCAGTTGTCGCAGTAAGGGTTTGTGGTGACACCAAGTCGAAAAAGGTATGCCTTCGTAAGCGCTGCGTTGAGACGAAGTCGGTGATATAATGTCTCTAATCGGCGCGGAAGTACCTCTGACAGCCTCTTCCTGAGCTCAGGGTCTATGTAGCGTAGGAAGGCATGGCGGTGATCTGGAAGGGACCAGAGTCGGTTCCGTTCCATTAAAACGAGCGCCTTCGCCATAATTGTGGCATCACGCTTAGTGAAAAAAACCTTTCTCACATTGCGCATTTCCAGGCCCCTGCGAGCAGCTTCGTCCGCCTTCGCATTTCCTAAAACACCACAGTGACCGGGAAGCCACTGAAACGCTATACGGTGTCCAGCGTCGTTGGCAAGGTGGTGCAGGTATGTGATGTTGCGAGAGGCATGTTCATGTAGGGTGAAGCAGTCGCTGCGTCGCAGGTTTTGGAGAGCCGCCTTCGAGTCTGTGAAAACAGTCCATTGCTTTGGCTGCTGGCGTAAAATGTAGCGTATAGCTTCCTTGATGGCGTGAAGCTCGGCGGTCATCGATGATGTTGCACGCTCGAGGCGATAGGAGAACGTCTGGCCAGTAGAGGGAATAAATATTCCGGAGGAACTGCGCTCAGGTGTGCAGGAGCCATCTGTGAAGATGTTGTTTGCGTCAGAGTACAGCCAGTTGATATGCTGAAGTGTTAATTGTAAGAGTACGTTTTGAGGCATGCTCTTTTTGGAGTCGATTCCGGGGATGCTGCATCTGATATGTAGGGGCGAAAGGGTCCAGGGTGAAAAATTAGACGGCATTGCTTTTGGGGCCTGGGAGGGAACAAAAAGATTTAATGTCCTGAGTGTTTGCCCGAAACTCGAATTACCATCTTCAACCATGCGTGTTAGTATACTGCTCTTGGCGTGCAGCCGATGTCGCAGATGTATTCGCACAGTCTCCTGGAGTCGAGGCAGACAGCCAGATTCAGCGATCGTACCTAGGCACGACGACCCTTTCGGGAGGCCGAGGCAGATGCGGAGGCAGTTGTTTCTGGCCGCATCTAGCTGCTTTCTGCTTGTGGGCGGGAGCTTCTGGAGGACAGGGAGACTGTAACGCAATACCGTCGACATAGGCTTTGCAAAGCAGTACCATAGAGCGACAGTCACTGCCCCAGCGACTGCCGGCGAGATACCCCAGGAATTTTGAGATGGCGGTGATTTTTGTACGGAGTTTTTTCACTTCAGGACCACAGGAAAGATTCCGGTCTATTAAAATTCCAAGGAATCTGTAGGTTCGCACATATTGCAGGGTGCGGCCACCGAGAACGAGTGGATATCGTTTCATGTGCTTGCGAGTGAAAGCAATGGCGACACTTTTCTCGGAAGATAGGTGGATTCCTCTCGGTGAAAGGTACGCAGATATTTTTGCGAGAGCTTTCTGCAGCCTTTGCTGCGTGGTACGACGCGATCGCGACGCACTCCAGATGCAGATATCGTCCGCGTAAAGTGTGACGTGGACACCAGGTGGGAGTACTCGCTTTAGGTGGATAAGAGTAAGGTTAAATAGCAGAGGGCTCAAGACGGCTCCTTGACGTCCTCCTTTTTCTATAGTATAGTAGGAAGTTGGGCCGTCCAGCGTGGACATGAAAAGTTGTCGCCCTTGCAGGCAATTTGAAATCCAAACGTAAAGTCTTCCACCAAACCCAAGAGCAGCAAGGGATGTCAGAATGGCATCATAAAAACCTGAATCAAATGTCGATTTAATGTCTAAAAACACGGCAATAGGAACATATCCATTATATTTTTCTTCTTCCAGAGATGAAACTAGAGCAATCACATTGTCATTGGCTGCTCTATTTTCGCGAAAGCCGTTCATCTGAGGCGGATAGAGGTTTTTGCTCTCGAGGTACCAGGCCATTCTTCTGAATATCATTTTCTCCATAATTTTGCCGACACAGCTTAGCAAAGCTATTGGTCGGAAAGAGACATAAGTCGTTGGTGGTTTACCGGGTTTTAGGATGGCCACAAGCTTAGCTTGTTTCCATTGGGGAGGTACTGTGCCACAGAGCCAGATTGAATTATAGTATTCTAGGAGACGCAATCGAGAGTGATGGGACAGGCGAGAAATGGCCTCGTAAGTTATTTCGTCTTGACCCGGTGAAGAACGTTTGTTCGCACGAGAAATTGCGGCGTTGAGTTCGTATATGGAAAAAAGGAAGGTCGATGGTGAGGCAAGCCGCAGGCGGGACTTCAGAGGGGAACTTGTGGGGCGCGTTGGCGGTACTGATCTTGTAGACAGTAACCTACAATACTCTTCAGCTGCCTCTTCAGTGAAATGTCGTCGTGAAATGATAGCGCGCGGAATGGGTGCAGCTGCTGCAGAGACGTATAAATAGATCTTATGTGGAACGTTGCATTTGCTTTGTTAATGTTCTTGTTCTTATGAAAGAACAAAATTCAGTGAAAAGGATACTAAGTGAAAAGACAATTAGTGGAAATATTAGAAAATGTTGGTGAAAATATAGAAAGTGAAAAGAATATTAAGTGAAGCGAGACCTATAAATAGATGTTATGTGGAACGTTGCATTTGTTGTGTTAATGTTTTTTGCTCTTAGATACAACTGACTAAAGGAGGGAGAGCTGAAGTTCTGGTACCGAGTTACCGCTCCATTTACCACCCAGTAATGGTTCGTGGGCAATATACGAGGGGTACTGACACCGTTACCTTTTTTCTCGTTTTCACGTATACAGGCGTGCGCTGGTGCGCACTGCACGAATTCAACTGAAATAAAAGTTGATTTTTCGTAATTTTGCGCAACATCTCAAATTTTGGCACCCACGGTGGGAAGGTATGATAGGAAGTCTTACTCTATTGTTCAAATGTACGCTTCCGCAAAATCAATACCTACCTGTAATAAATGATGCAAGTACAAGTCAGTGACTTCTGGCAGGATTATTTAGTTACTATTTCTAGGAGAACGGTGCATGATGAGATCTTCAAGGAAAAATAGAGGTGAATGTAATCCACCGCGGAACGTGATGCAGACCGTTAGCCGTGACCTGTGCGCGGTACGAAAAGAGTAATTAATTACTTTTACAATTCCTAAATACTGGAAAGTACTACAATATTCGTGATCCGCCTGTAGTAATGCTAACACCGTTCTAGACACGGAGTAATTTATAATTTCAGCGGCAGAGTCGTTTAAATGTAATTTTTTCGGCACAAAAATAGCAAGCAATACATCACACATGCACGCAAATATGCATATATGCACGCACGCGTGCATGCGTATACATGCGCACACATACACATACATACACGCATGTATACGTACATGCACACATACATACACACATGCACAAACACAGACACATACAAGCTCACATACGTACATGCATGCAGACATACACACATACATGCGTACATGAACGCTTAAATACATGTTCACACACGTACATAAATACATACATACATGCATACCTACCTACGTAGTTGTATACATACACGCATGCATACATACATGCATGCATACACATATACATGCGTACATACATATATACATACACGCGTACATACATACATACATACATACATACATACATACATACATACATACATACATACATACATACATACATACATACATACATACATACATACATACATACATACATACATACATACATACATACATACATACATACATACATACATACATACATACATACATACATACATACATACATACATACATACATACATACAGGCGTACATACATACATAAATACTGAGAGAGCGAGGGACGAGGTCTCGGAGACGACGCTTATTTCCTGCTCGGAGCGAACGTTGCGGGAAGCGCGAGTCCAACGATGATGATGATTATTATCTACAGGTGGTAATGGCGATGGGGCGTGAGTACAAGAGATTGGGAAGCGTATCCCTCGGTGCTCACACTGGCCATGATAGTGGCGGTATCGCTTGCACTGCGTATCACATTTATGTAACGCCGCGAATGCTCACAATACATACATACACATATACATGCGTACACACAAACATATATATACGCATGCATACATGCATAAATACATACATACATGCATGAATACACATATACATGTGTAAGTAGATACATCCATACACGCATGCATGCATACATGCATACGTATATACAGTCGTCGTTTGCTGATATGTATATTCGGTTCTCGAGCAATAGACAAGGAAAAAAAGGTACAAAAACGGTGTACTCCCATGTAACTTTACTGAAATGTGAAGACATTTTGCCGCCCACCGCAGATAAACGAGTTCTCCAAAAATGGACCAGAAGCACCGATTTATCATTAGAAGAGGGAGGAAAAGTTGTTTTTTTACATTCCTTGCTTTCACAGCACACAAAGGCTGGCAAAAAGGTTTCCGTCTTGCTGATGCGATGGTGACGGCGAAGGCCGGGGGCTTAATTAAAAGAGGTGCGGAGATGGCAAAGGAGCGCTCTAACGAATACGGGGTGGAGGGGTACGCGTCTGTTTTTTACACTCTTCGCTCTTGGGCGAGGCTAAGCCAACCCGGCTAAGCTTGGAAAATAGCTTACAAAAGGACAGGACAGCTACGTGGTGCCTAAGCCCATGAGGCAGCTGGTGCGACAACGAAAGCTCAACGACACGCCGGCCAACACGGCTGGCGCGGACAGCGTTTCTGTTATTTTTGGGTGGCAATGACGGCCTGCCCAACTCCTTGAGCTTGTCCACGTTTTTTCGGGTTGTAGTACGAAGGCATCTGAATATGCTTCAAAACGAGACATAATTACGCCTTCATTTTGTGAGTCAGTGTTTTTTTTTTGTGCGTGATTCCGAAATAGTGACGACCCGCTTGGTGGTAAATTCTTGCCTGGTGCCAACGTGCCCTTAATAACAAAAACAGAACTGTTTGCGCGTTTGTGTGTGTGTGTGCATTTGTGTGTGTGTGCGTGTTTGTGTGTGCGCGTGGGTGTTAGCGTGCGCACGTGCGTGGGTGTTCGTGTGCGTGTGTGGGCGTGTGCTTGTGTGTTCATGTGCGTGTGTGTGTGTGTGCGTGCGTGTATGTGCGTTAAGATAACTGCATTTCACGGTTGGGGGTAGGGGCCGACTGCAGCGCTTTGACTACTCGGTAGAAGAGGATTTATTACCTGCTGATACGCATACCACCTCGCTAAAAATTCAAAAAACACGAAGTGTGTTTTCCATAAAAAAATAGAGGTGCTATCTTTGTCCTCTCTTCCCGAACTTATCCAGATTTATGAACGATGCCGGCAAAATGTGGTGGAAATAGAACGATGCCGATGGTGCGTGACCCGCTGCTTGGAGATGCATTGCCTCGCGTGTATGGCTCATTCAGACGAATGTACGCCTTCTCGATGAATCCCTAAAAATAGCAGGCGTCACTGATATAGGAGCTGGGGATCCCGTACGACCGCAAGAATGAACGGTGTTACGAATCAGCGCGCCGCTGTGCTTCAAGCTTCGTGCAGCGCTCTTCTACTTTGTGGCGGAGCGGCCACTACGCGCGCCTTCTACGTGGGCGCCTCTGTCGGTGACTCTGGCTTGCAACGACAGCCAACAGACCCAAACAAGCCGAAACATGACTGGGAAAGGCCGGATCGCTGGCGCCTCGCTGTCTGCGTCATTCAAACTTCGGCGACGGCGTACGCGACGTGTGGCTATCGTGCGCCACTACTACCGACTCCTCACGAACTCTGGAAAGAACGTTGTGTGGGTCTGTACTGTTGGCGCCATGCGTACAAAGCAGGGGCAACTCTTGTTTGACCGTTAGCGCTTTGGGTATAAATACGAGCTCCAAGCGCCGAAGTACACCTGTTGGAGCAGCGAATCAATGCTGTCACTCTGCTACAGTCCTGTACTGTAACCTCGCCCGGAAGGGCATTGTGGTGGTGGTGGTGGTTGTTGTGTGGGATCAGGCGGGGTTAGCCTAGCTGGATATGCCGGCAATTGCTCCGCCCAGGCTCCTCCTAATTAGCCAATGGTAGTGTCCTTTCACCATGAGTTTGCCAGTTCCGGCCGTCTCCTGAAGGAAGCTTAGGAGAAGGCGCGACACGTCTCTGCGTAATATCCAATGGCCCCTTGAAAAGACGATGTGGTCCAGAGTGCTGTGTGGAGCTGCGAGCTTCCGAATCGCTCAGAGCATTGCAGTCCGCTCGACATCATGCTCTGGGCAACACATTACGTAGTGGTGTACATCCCCTGTCACTGCACATGACGAACACTGAAATGATCGCACGAGGCCCACCTTGAATAGCCATGCTGTGGTCTTCGCTGAGCCCGTTCGGATGCGGCACAGCAACGTTGCCTCTGATCTTGTAAGTCCCTTTGGGACGCAAGGCTGATGATAGGGATTTATTTCCCAAGGACTTGAAATGTTGGGCCACTGTTCGCCTGAAGTTTTTCCAGTGATTGGGGGAAACTTTAACAGTCGGTGCAAATTGCAGCGCACTCCGTGCCATCTGATCGGCGGTCTCATTGCCCTTGACGCCAACATGGGATGGAATCAATTGAAATCGCACATTAAAACCCTTGCTGCTGAGTTCTTGCACAAGCCGTAAGGAACGCTGACAGTCGTTTTTCGTGGGGATCCCACGCTGCAAAAGTTGTAGGGCTGCTTTTGAGTCAGTCAGATTTACAACTTCCTGCGGCTTATATGACTTAAGTTTTCTCAAAGCAGCCGCGATGGCAATGCACTCGGATTCGGTGGGGGACACCACATGGTCCAGGCGTGCTGCCCAGGAAACCTGGGCAGCAGGAATGACATACGCCGCTGCACTAACCCCTCTGTGTGGATCGACGGAGCCATCCGTAAAATTTCGAAGGTGATTGGGATAAGAGTTGTCCAAATGTTCAAGTACCAAAAATCTGGCTGCTTCCACTGGCGTGTTTTGCTTGACTCTCATGTGAGGAACATGTAGCTGATACTGAAGGCTCTCGTAAGACCATGGCGGCATTGAGATGGGAAGATTGTTCTCATCTTGCTTCGGCTCATCTCTCGCCATGCAGGAAACCAGTTAAATTTGCCTTCGGCTTCTTGTCGCCGTCACCAAGGCTGCGACATTTGCTGGCCGCTTCGCCACGCTACCACACGCATGAAGGAGGTGACGGAGCTGGGCTCGCGGACGCCTGCCCGAATGCTGTTGAACAGCGGGTTGCCAGCGGGGGGATGGCAACGTCGAAACAACGGCCATTCTACAAGTGCATGGTTAGAAAAGTGTATGAACGTTCCCAGAACACTGTCGAATAGTCCAGAGTGAAACGACATTTATATCGTGGCGGCGTCTGCTCGACATACTCGGCACATCGGCTGCACTGCGCGCCTGGTAATAGGACCTCTTAATAAATAAGTTCCTAAAGTAGTAGTAACGGCCGTATTTACTAATCCTTACGAACCGTTGGATTGGATTGGGAAAGCTTCATTGGGGCCTGCGAATGAAGTCCTATTGCTAGGTCTTCATGACTTGGCCGGAGTCGTCACCGCAGATGTAGCCAACCCGGTTAAGGGTCCCCCGTTCCCCGTCACCGGGACGCCGAGGTCCACCTGCCTGGCCAGCGCGACGATGACTCGCTGGACAGCCTGGAGTTGAAGATTTTGGTCTTCAGTGCGCACCACCTCCTCGAAGGCAGGCGGCATCGTTCTTGTGTTTGATTCGTCCGGGTATGCGACGCAATCCCAGACGATGCGCTCAAGTCTTGCTGGAGCTTTGCGACACACCCGACAGGTGGCATCAGGGTATGTCTCCGGGTACATCTTGTGCTTTAGGTAGGGGCTCGGGACTGCCTTCGGAGTTTAGATGACCGCCTGCTCCCTGCGCAATCCTTTGCAGGGCGGCAGGAGCTTGCGTCTGGTAAGTCGATAGGCCTGACTAATTTCTTTGTAGGTAGTCATTCGGTCTCGTGTGCTGTGCCACAAATGCTCTCCGACACTTTGCTCAGCGCGGTTAGTGAATTCGCGCGCACGAGCGTGTGTGGTTTCATTGTGGTTCTCAGCACGCGCCGACACCGTCCCTGCGTGTGCCGGGAACCACTTGATTCTTGTCTTCCCCGTGAGGCTTGGTTGTCTTCGCAGTAGTTTCTCCGTTACGGGGTAAACCCTGCCTCTGGAGAAGGTTTTGACAGCTTGCCTGGAATCACTCAGGATCGTTGTGCAGCCTGGATCTTTGATGGCCAGCGCGATCGTCACCTCCTCTGCTTCCTCGGGTCTGCCGCTTGCAACGCTGGCCGCCGCTCGGAGGTTGCCCTCGGCGTCGACCACCGCCACCAGGAAGTCACGTTAGTTGCAGTATTCTGCTGCATCGACGTAGCTGGCTCCGGCGTTCCCGGTGCGTAGCACCGCCAGCGCCTTGGCCCGTGCTCGCCGCCTGCCCTCGTTGTACTCCGTGTGAATGTTGCGCGGGACTGCATCCACCTGGATTTTGAACCTGGTGTCGCCACGTAGCTGCGTCTTGGTGCCCTGCTGTTCGTGGTAGTTGTAGCCCGGCTTGTCCAGGATATGGTTGGCCTCTCTAGCTGCGCCCCCCGTTGGGCCTCGATGACTTCGTCCAAGGTGTTGTGTACGCACAGGCTTAGCAGTCGCTCAGTACTTGTGGACTCGGGTAGTCCGATGGCCGTCTTATACGCCCTTCGGATGAGCGATTCGAGCTTTTTCTTCTCATTGGTTTTCCACTCGTGAAACGCCGCCACGTACGTTATGTGGCTCATGACGAATGACTGCACTAGTCGTATGAGGTTCTCCTCGCGCAGCCTCCTCTTCCTATTGGAAACCAGTTTCATGAGCCGAATGGCGCTGGCCGTACTACCCACGGTACGGTACGTAGGCTCTGCCACCAGCAACTGCATGGTTAGGAAATTAACTGGGTGTAGGAAGTAGTATACATCTGATTAAGGTCGTGCTTATGACTAGGTTACGCATGGCCAGTTAGTAAACGCATGTAGCTCAGAAGGGTGTTATCGCTAGGACTTTACTAGTGAAGGTAGGGGTGCTTACTGCCTGCTTCAGTTAGTAACTTTGAGTAGTGCTGCATTTACTACCTCCAGTTACTAAGTATCTACTGTATACTGGGACAAGTAACTTGTTAGTGTTCCGTTAGGGAATGCCACAACCCTTTTTTTTAAGAGTGCACGTTACATGCTGCCTTCGAAGGAATGCCTGAAGGTGATGGTTGGTGACGTCTTCACTTACCGCGCACCCGACTGTTCGTTTAGCGTAAATACCCTTCATAATGGTGTAAAAGTGCGCCGTATACTGTTCAATAGACGGGACTTAATCAATAGCACAGAGCATGAAATCATCCTAATCATTGTTTTATTTGTATCCACTTCCGGACGAAGGCCTCTCCCATTGGTTGAAAGGTTTTGGTCGTACTAAACACCAGGGTAGACAGATTCAATTCTTGTGATGGACTGCTTGTGGTACGCGGCCCAGGGAGCCTTCCCAGTTGGTTTCACCTATCCAGTTTATCCTCACTGGCATCTGATGATGTTATTTTTATACCGGACCAGGCAACCTTCCAGACCGGGTTTTCAGCTTCAATTTCATTTTATTTGCATTTATTTCTGTATATAAGGGCTGACGGCACCAGTACAATATTTTAAGGTTATTCAGAAATAGGCGGAAAACTCATACGAGTGGGCACCACGCAATAAGGCATCGTGTAGGCCTCGGGCTATTTATAGCTAAACGGCACCCATCCACCGCACGAGGTATGGGACATCTGTTGGGAACACAAAGATGCTAATGCCCAATATAAGTGTTAAAGCGGTCTCCTTAATATATATTGCATTTAGTGTCCTTTTATTTCTTCGATAAATGATGAGAAAGGGTATTCTCTGGCGGTACCTATTACGTATCATCTTGACGAAACAGCGTAAAAAACGGGGACACTAGGAGAGAAAGACAACAGGACGACGCTGTAGGTAGGTCCTGTTGTCTTTCTCTCCTAGTGTCCCCGTTTTTTACGCTGTTTCGTCAAGATGATACATAACCAGTACCAACTCGCCCAAATGTTGATCCTTCTGCGGTACCTATTACTGCGGAATCGAATGTCAAATCAAGAAAAGCGTTAGATAGGCCTGAAAATATGCGAAAGAAAATATCCTAGCATAGATGAGATCGTCTTGCTAATGCAGTACATTTACTGTGAAGGCAGACCGACTTGCACAACGTTTCCGAATTTTTATTGCGGCCCGTTATATGCGGGAGCTGTGTCGTGGCGGATCCAAGGGGCACCTTCTCCTCCCTCTAAGAAAATTGCAAACAAGCTCTATGCATACTATGTGCATCGTCATTTCCCCTCTCTTTATAACCACCATGTATCCGCGTCACCCCCCCTCCCTTCCCCCCACTCCTATTTTTTTCAGAAGTGGGTATGCATCCGCCTCTAAAGCTGTCGTCGAGGGTATTCTGGTGGTATATACGCGAATATCCAACTTTAGCATGATCAGGAAGAGCCAACCAGAATAAAAAAAATATTCCGGGCCATCTCCACTAACGTGAAACCTGGGGAGGGGCGAAGCATGCAGTGTATAAGCGTATTCTTGGCACCTTGGCGTTTTTGCAACAGAGATGAAACCGTTGGAGGGTAGAGGCATACGGCTTTGCTGTAAAAGTCTCTTGTCTTTGAAGCACCAAGCTCTCTAGCGCGATGCGTAAACGGGTGTCCCGGTGTTTTTTTAGTACGAGTTACGTTCTAGCCTGAGGCGTAAACGAGTTTTCCGGTGTTTTAGTACCGTGTCTTCATGAGACGACGATTACGACGCCAACAGCCGCAGCCCCTAAAAGGCTTCGCCCCTAAAATTGCCTTTAAAGTCTCCCTCCGCGGATCAGCTCGAGCTCCAGAGGGTGGAGGGGTATCACTGATGTCAATATTAATGCAGACACCACCGGGAAAATGAAACGTTGGGACTAATCCCGCAATGTTTCTATGCTATTAAATATCGGCGGAAAATTACGCGTCAGCAAAACTAGCGCTTGGGCCAGTTTGTACTTCATGTGCGGAATGTACGCGCGCTGCTACCAGGATACCATCAACGTAGAAAACGGCGAGAATAACACTGGAGAAGATAATGCGCGACTTTCGAGAACACCCCTCTCCCCCCCCCCCCCCGCACGCGCACGCGCACACACACACACACACACACACACACACACACACACACACACACACACACACACACACACACACACACACACACACACACACACACACACACACACACACACACGCACGCGCGCACGCACGCACGCACGCACGCACGCACACACACACATATGCAATGAATAGGCAGGGAGGTATTTCGTGTGAGTGCCATAAAAAACTCAAGTGCGGTTTCTTCACTTGCCTTCTACGGCATCCCAAGGAATGAGGCACGCTGCAGTTTCGGTAACAAACTCCTTTACTCACATTGTTTAAGTCGTCACTATACCTTCTGCCACCCCTGCCACGAAAATGTCTGCTTCCGCTTTCACGTCCATCTTTCACCATCTCCCCTTCCTGTCTCGCTTTTCCCGCGATGAACACGGTAGAGCCTGTTTGCTCAAGTCAATTCAATACTGCCGCGTTCCAGTGCTCGCGGACCTTTCGTTACTGTTGTGTTTGGAACGCCACCACAAGGCCCGAAATCCAGCGCTAGCCCTTTTTGTATTTTTTTGTTAAGATATGGTTTTCATCGCGCATTGTTTTATTTGCTAGCGCCAAGCTGAAGCACGCATTTGCAATCAATTAAAAGAACACTGCAAACCCCAATTGTGGATTGATGTTCACTGCAAACCCCAATTGTGGATTGATGTTTTGCCTCAAATATGCCTAATGTTTTTTTTTGCTCA
Source organism: Haemaphysalis longicornis (assembly GCF_048455015.1). Lineage (NCBI taxonomy): Eukaryota > Metazoa > Arthropoda > Arachnida > Ixodida > Ixodidae > Haemaphysalis > Haemaphysalis longicornis. The sequence continues at coordinate 62,176,979 of NW_027526335.1, read as the reverse complement.
ACAATGTTTACAAGTTTGAAGTGTATTTCCAGATTTAGTGGTTCGGAAAAGTTTTGCCGTTATAAACCTGTCGTTAAAGTACCCTTTAACCTTTGGCCGGAAGGTTGAATCGAGGGACAGGCAGACAGACAGACAGACAGACAGACATTTTCGGGTTTAGGTAGCCCAAGAAAGACTAACGTCTTTAAACCCCCACCGATCATTCCCAGGCATGAACGTTGGCCTTGAAGCCTTTATTTTGTGACACTAGTTCCTTGCGGACTTGGGCGATCGGCCGATGAAGTAACGGAGAGCCGTCGACGCGCAGGGGTGCCGAGCGATGCCCGCAGGCTGCAACGCTGAACCCCTGACGCAAACAACGGTAAGCCGAACCTCCTCGCTTTCTTTTTCTGTGCTGTTTGGGAAGCGACTGAGCATCGCTCCTGACACATGTCCATGCGGGAGAAATTGTAATAAAAAAGAACATGAAACATGGGGTCGAGTGCACGCGGAATCGCGCGCTGAGAGTAATGAGATAGAGTGTGTTTAAATCAAAGTCTCGCTGTCAGAAAGCTTCAGACTCTGCTGAAAGTGTCGGTTTGGTTGGCACATTGGTGTCGCATCGGCCGTACAAAACCTAATCATCGCTGCACAGCGCAGTTTACAGTTTTCTTTACGGGCTGTCGCATGACAAAGCATTAACGGCTGCCAACCGTCTGCACAGACCGACAGTGCCTCGCACAGCTTACTTCAGCATTTGAGGTTTGAGGGACTCAGAGAGTATATGAAAGCATTTGCAGAAACTCGTAAGCGTACACGTAATTATAGAATAAAGGCTTATTACTAAGCCGCCCTTAATTGTACCGAATCTTTAAAATTGACTACACAACTACGCACACATGCATTACTGGGAAGGCATTTTTCTAGGCGCGATATAAACAGTTTGATACCGAAGTAGAAAGGCCTTGGATTTTTTATTAAATGCATTCATTAGATCCCATGTATCCCTAAGAGCGCTACATACTTAGTCACTTTTACGTCCACTTCACCATTATACACACATGGTTTGCTAGGAAGATATTATTTACCAGCAACATGCGAGGTCCTATATGAGAATATGAAGGCCCTGGGTGCTTATATTAAATACCTCCACGAAACCTTGCATATCCCTACGGACTGCTATGCACAGATCTAAAGTCGGCGTCACTTTTATATACAAATGCTTTGCTGGGAAGATATATTTTCCAAGGGAATTATAAGCGCTTCGACATCTGACTATGATGGACCGAGGACATTTTTTTTAAGTATCCTCATAAGACCCCATGTATCCTCATAAAGCGCTATACTCCGAGGCCTCTGTAAATCAGCTCCACTACTATAGAAACAAGCATTGCTGGGAAAACAACTTTCCAGGTGTATACAAGCTGTCTGATATAAGAGAGTTTTAGCATAGCGGCTAGCGGAGGCTCACGCTTTACGGCGTCGGGTTACCGGGACTCGACTGCGCAGGCGCGCGCGAGGAGGGCGAGGAGGTTATCCCTCAGCGGAGGGAATGCGCGGGCACGGAGAAGGCCGGCCCGCGGAACTAATCCACCCTACCGGAATGAATGTGCACCTTCCCAGTCGGGCCCCGCCACCCACCGCCGTGGCGCTAGCGGACGGCACCCGCTATGCTAAAACTCCGGGTACCGTCCGCTACGGCGGCGGGTGGCGGGGCCGACTGGGAAGGTGCACATTCATTCCGGTAGGGTGGATTAGTTCCGGCGGCCGGCCTTCGCCGTGCTCGCGCCTTCTCTCAACTGAGGGGCAACCTCCTCGCCCTCCCCGCGTGCGCATGCGCGGTCGGGTCCCGGTAACCCGCCACCGTATAGCGTGAGCTTCCGCTAGCCGCTATGCTAAAATTCTCTAATAAATGAAGGCCTTTGCACCTCTTATGAGTACCATTTTCATATTCGTCGAAAGCGCGACTAAAGTGTACCATAGCGCGACACTATATACAAGCGTTACAAACGGACAGACGGATTTTCTTGTCGAGTCCACACATAGAAAAACTTAAGGGGGCAGACAACCCATTTTAAAGCAAAGCTTTACTAACCTCGTCGAGCCGTTTCGCTGTCGCGGGGAATCTGGCCTTCATTTGACTTCAGCAGTGCCGTATCCTTGGCAACGCATCCGTGGCTCACCGGGCCAAGCTCCGCGGACGGCCGCGTTCGCTAACCTCCGCCGCCGCCGCTGCCGGCTTGACGCATGCGCTCTCCACAGCTGGGTCTCCACCTGGCCACGTTCCTCTTCGCCGCGCGCACGGCGAAGAGGAACGCCGCGTTCGCCATGGATGAGAGCGATCCCGGGCCGTCTTCTGTGAGCTTTGCGCGGGCGCAGACGGCTGTGAGCCGTCGCCGGCAGCGACGTCTGACCATCCCACGGATATCGCCCGCTGAGCTGTTTTACTGGAGAGAGACGGAAATGCCAAGCGGGCGAAGCTAGCGTCGGAGACTAAGGAAGAGCGAGCCGTTCTGCTCGGAAGACGTCGGAAGTGGGACCACAACCATGGACAAAAGCAGGCTTTGGGCGAATAGTATATTAATTACAGCTAAACCAAATGTTAACCAAGTGAAACCAAGACTTAACCAGGCTAAGCCAAGCTTTCGCTTCGCATATCCAGGGTTAGCTAAGCTAAGCCGCAGCAATTTTTTTTGTGGAGTATATGCTCTCTATCCCAAATGAAAGGGCATCACTTAAAACTCCTTGAACTGAAACAGTTCCTTTATAGGGCTTTACAACGTTTAAAGCGGAAATTTTAGATGTGCCAACCTTAATAAAGTCACTTTAGCCTTACGTATGCTGGCAAAGCAATTCTGGCAACCGCGACATTCAGCCCTGCGGCAACATACTTTTTACCGTACGTGATATGAAAACAGATATAAAACTTGCCCTTAGCTAAAACAATAATAAAATCCCTTTATGTGGTTTTTGAATCACGCACTGAAATCGACGGAGCTACGGTAGTATCATGTTTAGACACTACATAGCGCCACCTTCTAGACTTCAGAAAGTTCAGGACCAAATTAAAATTATGTCTACCAATTTGTTTAGAAATTCCCAGTGGTTACCCCGCAATATAAAGCGCTGGCTTCCATATGAGCTAGAGGACATGTACTCCACAAAAATCGGGTGCCCGTTTCTTTAAAAGTTTAAGCACTCGTTATTTTATTTGGCGGCCGACGTTTCGTTTCAAATGACCCCGTTATCGCGCGTTGTGGTCATTTTCTCTGTTGAACGCAAGTTCCGAGCGATACCTGCGCAAGCATGAGCCTGCGGCGATTCCCCCGAACGGAGTACTGGGGGCCGCCAGTCGCGGGCCTCAGAGACGAGAGGTCCGGCCGTGGCGGGAAGTGCATCCTGGCTCTGATGGACGACTTCCTGCTTGTCGCGGCGCCCTTAACGATGTCGCCTCTGTGACTCGAGATACGTAGGGGGCGTCTGGCGCTCTGCCCCGGCTTTTCGGGCATGACTTGCTTCGCTTGCAGATACCGCTATCTTATCACGCTGCACGAGTTAGGTATTCTGGGTAGAGATAGATAGATAGATAGATAGATAGATAGATAGATAGATAGATAGATAGATAGATAGATAGATAGATAGATAGATAGAGAGAGAGAGAGAGAGAGAGAGAGAGAGAGAGAGAGAGAGAGAGAGAGAGAGAGAGAGAGAGAGAGAGAGTGGGAGATAGGGAGAGAGGGAGAACAATCTTTAATGAAAACTGGCGATGTCAGCCCAGCTAAGATGCCTGGCTTGCTACGCCAGATGAATGCGATGACGATGGTGATTATAATGATGAAGAGGAATACACATGATTTTAACTAATTACAAAGTCTGATCAAGACTTGTGTCTTTTAGGTATGCCAATAAGGCTTTCGTTGCACGAGCGACACGTTTGGAAGAGTTCCAAGGACCTAATACGTCCCTCAGTTCTAGTTTTGCGGACAGCGGCATACGCGTTACATACGCGTGTATATGTAGAAAGTACGCGCGCAACAACGCACGAGCAAGGAAGCGCAAACTCTGTTCCAGATTTGAACGTCACTCCTAATTTCTTTTACTGCGACTACGAACTATTTGGTATGTTTCGTTTTTTCCATATCGTTTCCGTTTTTGATGTCTTCTGCCTGTGACATTACGCGAGTGCAGGCGCCAGTGATTAATGATCGGCATATGCTACAAAATACTAAGCGATGTAAACGCTAGAACGTCAGCAGAGCGAGTAAAATGAGAATGACGATGGCGAAGGCTTGAAGAATCAGATCACTAATCAAAATATTTTTATTTTTTAGTAGACAACCATTTTGCTACCTTGGAGACGACAGAGTTGGCTAGCGTGTAACTTAACTGCCGCTAAAGCATCTCCATCTATAGTGCAAAGTGTTGTTGATTGTTTTGTGCCGCTACATTCCAAAGCAAGAATTCGTATCTAAGCCACGGGGGGTGGGGGAGGGGGGATGTTCGTGGCACATTTTAATGCCAACTTCTGTCGTTTTTATGCACTTAAAAAGGGGCAGCTCGGCACCACAGTTACATGATGAAATGTACCAACTTTCTTTCGTGATGCCAGTTATACTTAAAATCTCCGCTTTTCTTAATTGATATCGACGCAGACTGTTGGCAAGAAAAATAAAAAAGGAAGCCAATAAATAGAACCCTCCCCGTCCTCGACGTCCTACCTCATCTGTGTCGCTCCTCACACGCCCTTCTAGGAAGAAGTCCCGTTTCTTTCTCTCTTTTTTTTGCAGTTTCGGTTTCTATTTTTTCTTCCTTGTGACCCATTCTCTTTTTGTTTTCTTGTTTCTGAATCATTTGAACTTTAAAACGAAGCTTTCTATGCCCTACGGATGGCGTCGACGTCCGAGTGCAACACACTGCACGAAAGCCAAATTTACACCATGGTCTTACAAAGAATACATCAATCATACAATATAACAATGGGATGTCTTTGCACACCCAGCGGACCTCTCGGGGCACGCAAAATGTAGTTGGCAGTACACACGGTTAGCGATGATGAAGAAGATGATGGTGATGATGGTGAAATAAATTATCTCAGCAGGGTTGGACTTTGTCTTTGGACTTTGGCGTTGTAGGGTTGGACGTTGAATTGGTCTTTGTCTTTGGACTTTGGCAGTTGGGATTTCGGATTTTAGGAAGAATGGATTCTGGACTTTGGCTGCGACCCAGGCTGCATGGGAGACTCTCGCGTTTTAACCACCTTTCTCTTAAGAAAGGGGCTTCGAATTTTTTATTATTGAACACCGTCTTGACAGATGCCGCTTAGTGGGTATACGCAGCTTATTATTGTTACTTTTCGGCTTTTTTTTTCACCACGGCCTTCGGAAGAAGCTGGAATAGGATCAACGCAGAGACATCAGATCGAGTATCGGCCTTCCCCAATGCTCTCTCTTTACGAGATAGTTATGCGGATGCAGGCATTTGGACGGCTTGTTTACAGCTTATAAGCATTGAAAACTGTCGTACGCCATAGGGGAGGAGGAGGAAAAACTTTATTGTGAGCCTGGTGATGTGGGAGTGGCTCCGCAGTCCAGGAGACCATGGTACGACCTTGCTGTCTCAGCCCTGGACACCAGGAGCTGCTGTGCATTCAAGCCGGCGCTGGTCGTCAGGTTCTCCCACAGCCCAGGAAGAGGAAGAGAAGTGGGTAAAGGTGGGAGGGCTGGGTTGTGTGCGTACCCCAAGATCATGTGTATGAGGGTACATGGGTTAGGGCAGAATGTACATGTGGCAGGGTATTGGGTGGGGTGTAAAGCACATATACCCGGAGACCTGGCATGATCATAGGGGAAAAGATTGCTCGTGACGAAGACCGGTGTGACATTCGCCGAGATGATGTTGCCTGCGTTGTGACACAACGTGATGTAAGCACTTCGTTTTGCAGTGCGTCATATCACAGCGCATGTCCATATTTTACTCACCGAATTCATGATGGACGTCGTCATTGTCCCACTTAGGTCATAAGTGACCACGTAAGGGACTAATTATTCTAACCAAGAGAGCAGTCGGGCCAATGACGAGACACGGCGTTTAACTCAGCTTGAAAAATATGGTTCTCATTGTGACATTACGCAATGCAAGCGCTATACAAACTTGACGTTTTTCATCGTGCGATGTCGTCGTGCAGACGAGAGTTCCGAGTCCGGTCGCAAGTCGGGTCTCGTTATTCGTCAGATTCTCTTCTCAATCAAACGCGTCGACCGGCCACTCAGTGCAAGTTCTGCATCTCTTGACATCTGCAAAAGTTATGATTTTACTATACCGGGCAGCTGACACGCCCTGATGTGATGTCCTCTCCACCCGGATCGCGTGCTGGAGAGGACACCGCAGTATTCCACTGTGGCAACCCTGCAAGTCTCCAAAGCCACCCTTTGATGGCTTCGCAGTCAATAGGGAAAGTTGGATGGGCAGAACTCTGTTGCCGCCGAACTACGGCAACTTAAACTAAGCGGATGTAACGTATACCGCCAACGGTTGCCAGTGCACGAGGGCACTAGATTAACGAAACGAGAGGGCACGCTTCTTGCCAAGGCGGCACAGCAAACCCAGGCGCCGGTGGCAGGGGTCCGCAGCTCTGATTAAACGCAACACGTTTGGACGCCAAGACGACCGCATAACCATGTCTGGTTTCATCTAATTCGCTGCTATAGTGGTTTACAGCCGCAGTTTTATGAAGATCATGACGCAATCGTTCTGCACGTGTTCCGGTGTCTGGGAGTCGGAAAATGCGAATTTACAGGTCGCTATCTTCTTCTAGGCAGCCGACAGCGATTCATACGCTTCCTAGACGGTACAGGTGTACCTTCTTAGCTTCCACGGTAGCCAAAACACAGTGATCTCGACTCGAAATTCCCCGCGTCGCCCGTGGCATGCTTCGCGCTGAGCGAATGGCGCGGATTGCGCCAGAAAAAAAAAATATATATATTGCACGTGTAATCGGCCATGATCGCGGTACACAAAAGTAGATAAGCGAAATGCAAGTGATTGCTATGTCTCAACACGGCACCGAAAAATAAGGTTGAGGCGGCAGAGAGTAAATTATCGCAGTGCCAGATTGCATTACTGCATTTGGACAATTTGTGCACCTGGAATGAATGAATGAATGAATGAATGAATGAATGAATGAATGAATGAATGAATGAATGAATGAATGAACTTTATTTGAGACCAGGGCCCGTTTGCCCGTACGCATACGTTCCCGATTAAGTTCCCGCTAACGAATAAGACTCCAATAAGTTGAAGTCGGCAGCGACAAATAAGCCGGTTGCCAGGAAACCCGACGGAAACGCTACCTTAACCGAGCGTTTGTATCAGTTTCGGGCGAACGACTTATCACCTAGACATCGCTAAAATCGTAGCTGAGAACTTATTCCCACACTTATCGCGTTCAAGCAAACGGGCCCAGGTGCCGATGTTAGGGCACCCGCCCGGTGGGAGGCTTTCTTAGTCCGGGATGCCTTGGACTATGCTGGCCATCCGTGCCCTCTCCACCAATCGTCGCTGGTGTGGAAGGTCGGAGCTGGTCAGCAGCTCCACCCACTGGTAGGGTTGGGGTTAGGGGTGAGGGAAGGGGATTGCTAGCACTCCCATACAATGTGGTACAGGGTGCCTGGTTGGGGGCAGGATTTGCATGTTGCAGGGTATAGGGTTGGATACATGGCATGTAGCAGGGTGTTATGTGGGTAGGAGTTAGTCTGTAGTCGCCGGAAGGTAGTAGCTTCATCACGAGAGAGTTTCGGGTGGGGGAACTGGTACTTGCGACGCTCGTTCCTGTAGTGGGCGCGTATTTCGGCTTATGTTTTCAGCGGGGTGAATGAATGGATGAATAAAAAAAGCAGGTGCTGCTGTTAGGGCACCCGCCCAGTGGAGGAGGGGATCCTCAGTCCGGGATCCCCTCAGTCCGGGTTGTGAATGGCTGCGCGGCTCCTGTTCACCAGGTCAAGCTGGATCGTAGGGTCCTTGTCGGCCAACCACGCCATCCACTGTTGAATGGAGGGATTGGAGATGGGTTGTAAACCTGGCGTTTCCTGGCACTCCCATACCCGATGCTATAGGGTACCGAGCGCGGGGCAATAATTGCAGGTGGCTTGATATTCGGTTTGATACACGGAATGGAGGAGGGTGCGGTGCGAATAGGTGTTGGTTTAAAGTCTCCTGATGGTGTGGTCCATGGCTTCATCTTTTGTGAGTTGCGCGTGTGGATGTGGGGAACATTCGCCGTTGGTGTCGGTAGTTGGCCAATATATCCGTGCAGCTCAGGAGAGGTTAATGATTAGATGCCAGGGGTGATGATCCTCCCGCGAGAGAAACGGCCCGGTGTACAAGGCGCGGGCAGCGGCGTGAGCCGCCTAGTTTCCCTCGAGGTATTCGTGGCCTTAAACGCAGACTGTGTAGACCTCGGAAGTATTCAGGCTTATTTGGAGAATGTGGAGGGCCATTTTGGAAACGCATCCTCACTGATAATTTCTGCAAGCGGTCTGGGAGTCCGTGATTACGGTGACTGTGTCGTGGGCAGTCGTTATTGCATGGGCTATTGCGGCTTCTTCGACAGTATCGATTGATGTGGTCTTGACCGTGGTGGACGTTATTTCCTGTCCGTTTGTTCACTAAACAGGCTACATGGACAAGATGGTGCGGATAAGGAGATACGTCCACATAGAACGTATCGCGGTCATTGTTATATTTTGTGGACATGGCTCGTGCTCGGGCAATTCTTCAGTCCTTGTTGTAAGTCGGGTGCATGTTTCGTGGTATTGGAGCCCCACGCATGCACTGGCGTGTCTTCAAAAGTATACTTGTTTTTTATCTTTAACCAGTGGTATACTATAACCTATATCGTCGAAGAGTCACGCGCCCCATAGGTGTTATCCTCAAGCGCTCTATTTGGGAAACGTGGTGCGTTTCCTGTAGTTCTTCCCAACTGTTACGCACGCTTAATTGTAGTAATTTTGATGTCGACGTCTTGAAGAAGAACACAAGGGCGGTTTGTAGGCCTGGCGGCAGTTTTTGTTCATTGTCTACTGTCTTTTTTGATCTTTGTTTGTTCCGAATAAGGCCCGGTAACAAGGCTGGAAGCACTTGCAAAATAAATAAATAAATAAATAAATAAATAAATAAATAAATAAATAAATAAATAAATAAATAAATAAATAAATAAATAAATAAATAAATAAATAAATAAATAAATCTCATTCGTTTTAGGTGCCAGGTACGGGGTTCCGTATGCGATTCTGCTAATCAGTATGGCTTGTATAATTCTAAGGGTGTCCTATTCTTTAATGCCGTAGCGACGGTGTGCGATGTGCCGAATAATGTGCATAAACTGGTTAACAGACTTTTTGAAAGGGGCGATTTTCCTGATTCCTGAGCCATTTTTGGGGACAACAAGCCCCAAAATTCGCGAACGTGGCACACTTGGAACGGGTTGGCCATTTATGAGTAGGACCTGGTCTGGAACGATGGTCTTACTTTGTCTCGTCGTACCACTACAAAATGTTAAAAGCGCTTATTTTTCCGGCGCGCATTTGAGGCCTCGTATTGGAGGTAGTTCTGACCTTTGTTTATAGCTTCTTGAAGTACATCTTGTTGTTCACCCATACAATTTGTAGGTGTCCATAAGCTGGTATCATCCGCGTAGACTCCATGCCGAATGTGCGGTATTTTTTGTAATAAAGGGGGAAGATCCTTCATGGCAACATTAAACCAAAGGGGTGAGATTACTGAGCCCTGGAGGGTGCCACGTGAGATCGTCTTGAATGGTGCAGAGCGCAGGTGGCTAATTCCTATGTTCCTATGGTTGACGTACGATTGGTAAGGGAAAATGACACATAATCGTACATTCCCGGCCCACAATCAACGGACGCGAAACCATGAAGAAAAGCTTGGTGACTGACATAATAAAAAGCACTGTTTATATGCATACAGCAAGGATGCAGCGCTTATGTCTTTTGGGAAGCCGGTCAACCATTTCCTTTTTAATTTGGATGAGTATGTCCTGAATCGATAGGTGTGGGTGGAAGCCATACGTGGTATTTGGAGAATATTCAAGGTCTTTAAGGTATGGTGAAAGCCGATTTTGGACCATATGTTCAAATTCATATAATGTTCATATAATTTTCCTACACAGGAAATTAGTGAAATGGGCACTAGGTTCGCTGGGGCTAAAGACTTCCCAGGTTCCGGAATTAGTGTCATACCAGCATGCTTCTACTGAGAGCGTATTTGTCTCCTGATCCAGTTAATACTCGTGTAATCTAATAAGCCTTCTAGTACTTCAATGTCGAGGTTTCTGAGGAGTTTTTTTGCAATTTTGTCATTTCCCAATGTAGGGTTCCGGGTGAGGTTGCGGGCTGCAGCTTCAATTTAGGCGACGGGGAAGAGTGCATACAATTCGGGGTTGGCAGCGCATTATAGGATGGGAAAGGCTGCACGATTTGGCCACCATTTTCTTTCCATGGTTTTTGGAGACCATCGAGAAGTTACACCTCTGTTTGCGGATAACTATAAATAAGTCGCCTTAATTGGTTGGCTGTGACTGATTTTGACTCCTTATTTCCCATCACAGATCGAAGGAAGTGCTTCGTGCGGCGGGTACCAAGGGTGCCCTGCAATTGCATAAAGAATTGCGCCCTATTTTGTTGACGTAGAGTTCTAGCATAATCAGCGGCTTCCTGCGTTCGTTTAGCTATCCAAAGATGTAATTTTCGGTTTGTTTTACGTCTTAATGCGTATTAATACGTAGCATTCTTTGCCGACTACCCCCCTCCCCCCCACCCCAAGCAGGGACCGTGTAATGCTCTGCATTTCCACAAAAATGTTGATTTAGCGGAATTTCGATCTTTAATCGTTATAACTATGTAAATGGAGATGATGGTCGGACAGATTAAAAAAAAAACAGAAAAAATAAAATTTTATCATGAATGATCTCACAAAATGAAAAATGTACATCTTGTACATCTCCCCCCAAAACCGAAGAATAAACACAAAAAAAATAGCTTGCAAAAGAACGAAATACGAACTATAAAATAGCGAAAAAGGCGGAAAACCCTGTAACGCTCTGCATTTCCACAAAAATACAGATTTGGCGCAAGTTCCACCTTTAATCGTTACAATAGCGCAAATCGTTACAATCGCGCAAATAGTCGTACAGAACGTCAAAAAACCAAAAAATAAGAGAAATAGAAAAAATAAAATTTTAACGAAAATGATCTGACAAGTAAGAAATTTGCACCGTATACATCTCACTCCAAAACCGAAGAAGAAAAAAAAATTCCGCTAAATAACACTGGATATACGAATAAAAAATTGCGTGAACGGACCAACTCTGCAGTATGCCTTGCATCTTCGAAAAAAAAAAACAATTTCCGAAGTAAAGTCACTTCATCGCTATAATTTGACATCATTGGCGAAAAGAAACAAAAGTAAACTTAAAAAGAATAAAATAATACATCTTTAGTTACCCATAGCCATATCTGGCTTTAAAGGACTCACTCTAGACAAGTGGCATAAGAATGCTACGTATTAGTAGTCAATTCTCTGAATTTCTGCCGATTTTTTCCCATCTTTTAGTTAAACCTCTTCGGGCCTTCCACAGGTGTAGAAAATGCGCATTTCTTTAGTTTGTTGTTGAAAAATTTCTTACATTCTTTGTGTACAATCTGCGATTGATTCAATGGGACTCACTGGTGCCAATTCACCGAATTTGTGCCAATCAGTTATTCGGGCACTGCCAATGTTTTGTGAACGAGTTTGATGATGCGGAATTTGTTACTGAATGACACAATGGTCACTGCCCAGCGTTTTTGAGAGACATTCCAGTATAATGTATCTCGCTATAGCGCCTGGAATAATTTTTTTTTTGAAAAACTAAGACTGCTACTGGTACGACGTCGACGTGTATACGCCCCCATATGTTTGATCCGTTAGATAGAGGAGCCCGACGGTGGGTGCGAGTCAAATGGCCCGAAAAAAAAAAAAAGCGCAAAGACGCCGTCTCTGACTGAATCAACAGATGCGATCTTATTCGATGCTCTCCGCACAGCGACAGCGATCATGGCGGGTTTGACAAATGCTATCAGGGTTCTTGCCCTCAGGCTCTGGACTCGCTGCCCGTACAGGCGGCAAACTTGCCGTAAAACAAGTTGCGCCTGCAGCAGCGCATCGAGGAAGCCTCGATGAAGAACATCGCCGGACAAGCAAACATATTTGCTGCAATACACTTACAAACGAACCGCGCTACGCTTTTAGCCCGACACGGATTTCTCCGGATGTTCAAAATTGCCGCCTTTGCATCCATGTGGTTGGTGAATGCTTACGCAGGCCGCAGCGCAGCTTCCCAGTAGGACGCCGCGGGGCGCGCGAGGATGTAACAGATGATCGGAGTTCGCCATAGAAAGGAGAGAGGGAGAGAGAGAGGAACGTAGCGCTGAGTCGGCGAACACGGCCGCAACGGCCTTGCCTACGGCAACTGCGTTGCAGCACGCGTTTGCGGCGAGCGTCAGTAGCGTCGTCGTCGCGGAGTAGCGCTCGGAACGCGTGTGGGCGCGAACGACCTCGCTGAGGTCCGCGGGAGGAACGAGATAAACTTGTGAGGCGCCTATCGCTCTCATGAGCGGGGCCGGTGGTGCTTGGACGGGAGTGCGCGATCGGCGTTGCGGTGAAGCCGGACTGACGTCGCCCGCCGCCGCCGCCGAAGGGGTCCACGTGCTCGTCGTCGCTGTCGCCGAGCGGGCGTCGCCCGCGCCTCGGCGCCTGGAGGGCAGCATCTGGACCGCATCTTGACTCGGCATCGAGTTGTGTGGGATACGAGTAACGAGTGAGTGTTGGTTCACGAGTTTCGCCGACTGCACGTGCGACATCGCGCAAGCTGCGTATGTGGGATGGCGGGTTTATAAGACCTTTTGTGTGTGTGTATACGACACGCCTCGTTGCTGCCAGCTGGCTGACTACGTAAGCGCGTCAGCTGTGCGCGCCGGCGAGCGGCAGGAAGTTAACCTTCGTGGAGAGGGCTTCACTGCCGAGCTCGTATTTCATTTTTTTTTTGTCGTCACTTATTTCCTTACGCCCCTTCCCCTTCCCCGAAAAAAAGAAAAGAAAAGAAAACCGGCAGTATATCAAAGACGATGCGTTGTATAACAGCGTTTATTTACCTACGGGTAATTGAAAAGGTTATTGTGATATTCCGCACGCGTGCAAATACAAACAAAAGGCAGACCCGCCGGGCTAGTTGAATTTGATTCATGTTTGCAACTTCGTCCAATAAAACTAAGACTACAAAAGGAAGCACACACAAACACATCTTGTGAGTGCTTGCTGGTCTAGTTCTTGTTTTATTGTGTGCTGTTCTAAATATGTACAAAATGCACTTCAGAATGTCAGGCGACCTGGGGTTCTTTGAAATGGCGCGGCTGTTTCCGAACTGTCACATCTTGACTGGCTTCGTTCCATTCAAACCGACGCCCCTGTTTTGTGTACTGTCTTTTTTCCGCTATCCGCTACCAGCTTGCTGCTAGAAGTGACCCGTTAACGTGCTTGCACAGCTGTTCGGTTACCTTGGCTCTTCGCCGCCGCTGATTAGCCTTGTGTAAAATGGCTTTAGCACCTTTCATTTCCGTAGCGGAGGGCGACGGGGAATCACTTACGCAATCCTCAATAGACAATTCTGAAAATCTAAGTGCCACTACGTAATTTCCCTAATGGAGCAGCACTGGTCCACGACTTGAATACTGCGGGTATTTATGCTTTCAGGAATGTCTACCTCGTACTTGATTGATTGGTAGTAGGGTTTAACGCGCCGACGCAACGCAGGTGATGAGGCGCGTCGTAGTGAAGGGCTCCGGATTAATTTTGACCACCTGGGGACCTTCAACGCGCGCCGAAATCTCGTACACACGGGCGTTTTTTGCTTTTCGCCCATCAGAAAAGCGGCCGCTGCCGCCGGGAATCGAACTCACGTCCTCGTGCTCAGCAGCACAACGCCACCTCAAACTTGCTGTGTTATTATTTTCGCTAATAAAAATACAATAACTACTCTTCAAGGTTACGTTGCTGCTAATACATGCCTTCGAGGATACCGCCTTAGCAAAATGACGGTGCCAACAATTTCCTGGCATCATTACCGTCGGAAAGAACGCGTTTATTTAGCGGCTTGTTATGGGCTGTCGAATGCAACCTGTTGGTTAGTTACTCGGTGGGGTTACGTTCCGTTCATGCTTATTGCGACGACATGGCACACGGAATGTGCAGCGTATACGTGATTCTTGAAATCAGACGACAATTCTTGTATTATTAATCGACTCGCGTTTCCTTAAACTTTCTCTAACATCTCTTTTTAACGCCCTTTACATGTAGCACGTTGAAATAATTGTGAGTTCACATCGCCAGCAAAATGTATCAGGCCTTTTTTCTCCGTGTTGCCCGTTTAATATAAGACATAACATATGCATGAGCACCATAATCATCATTCCTTAAAAAAAAAAGGAGGAGCCATATCTCTTTGTAAAGGTCGACAACAAACGAAGCGCATCGCACAGGGTTAGACAAGGGCATACATATCTGTATTTATCATATGATATATCCGTGACTACAATAAAGTAGAATGAACGCTTCGTTTACTACCCCAGACATACTCCCGGTTACAGGACCATTGTTGAGCAGTTAAGTCACTTAAATTGGCGTGTCACTTCAAACAAAGCTATAGACCTTACAACCCAAACTGAGTTCGCCGCTTCATTTCTGGCTTTGAAATCTCCACCCTCAAGTCGCCAATGGTCAGCGCAGAATAAGTGTCATCACGGCCAACCCACGCAATGCCCGTGGTCATGAAACTCTCGATATTTTCCTTGGCTATGCCTGTAGATATATACACACTGTGGCCATCACAAGGCCGTCTTTCGTTACACGACACAGACACGCCCACATCCGGCGCCATTATCCTCCTGCGAGTCAGGGGTTCATGGTATTTTATAAGAATTAAGTCTATACATGGCCTACGTACGATGATTGATTGATGTGAATCAGCATAGCTTTTGTATTGCAGTCCAAACTCTTCCAATTTATACTGAATGGACCACTTCCGGTGTGGTTTGGAGACTTCGATTACACCTTCAGAGAGGTAGTTTGCGAAAGTTAAGTGCACAAATGACTTGTGTTTGGCGGTTGGCTGATGGGAATCATTATAGTACTGCAGTCCGAACTCTTCCAACATAGACTGGATGAAAGACTTCTTGTCTGGCTTGCAAACATCCACATTAACCAACGACTGGCACCGAGGTGTGTCACACCTTGATTCTTTGGTCACATCTATCCCGTCGATCACACTGTTTTATCTGCTCCATTCGGCGCTCTTCGTAGGCACGCTGCTCTTCAAAAGTCCCTACTATACGTGCGTGGCCTTCTCATAGCGTCAGCCTCGGGAATGCGTTCTTTTTTTTTCTCACACACAAAACTTCGGAAGCTTGCTCTAAGCCGCGCAAGGCTTGAACCATAGCGAAGATGCAGGATTTCTTTAAGCACTGAAGGACACATCACCACGCATTTGTACAAGTCTTCAATTGTTTATTTACACGTTCCGTCGTCGCCTTGCACTGTACCAGCAGTAGTCATCGTCATATTCATCGATATCGTCGTGCTCCTCATGCCAGACATTACACGGAGTGGGCAAGGCTGCTGCAAGCTCATCCTTGCCATTGTAGACTTCCACCAGTTCCTGCTCGTCAAATCGAGGGAGCGGACCTGCAAGTAGCGCGGCTTCTAGCTTCCACGGGCGTGCGTACTCTCCGCGGCCGCCCCATGTCGAGAACTGGCGAAGCTGCAGGACTTCTTTCTACGTGAGCTGTGGAGGACACATGACCACTGCGCGGGAGCCGGGTACGCTGGACGGTTGCCACGAGGCACGCGCTCACGAGCGCTCGGCATTTTCTTGGTATTTTTAACGCGTTAAGCGTTACGCACCACACATTACGGCCAGCTACAAAAGCCCCGCTGTTAAAAGTCTTCTGATCTAGAATTGTACAACTTACTGTAAAAAAAGGATAACGCGGAAGTACCCTCGCGCTGTGATGGATAACAGGTCGACTAGCGACTCAAAATGTGAGATGGGCAAGCAAGCTCTGAGATATATATCCGCACAACCGATGAGCTCGAAGGCCTCGTTGCGATCTGGCGCTCGGAAAGTCTTGCCCCGTCTAAAATGATTCCGTACTCCTGGGAGGTACACTGAGGCAACATGCTAGCTCGCTCGCTCGTGATGGGCTGGTTAGCTGCTCGTGGCGACTGTTTGTAGAACGCGAGCATGTTGGGTCATTGGATGACGCAGCAATATTTACGCCACGACTCGCCACAAGAAAACACACACCCAAACGTTCTCACATTCATGGTGGCGTTTAGATTTTTGTTTTGTTGGGATTTGTTTGCCGGTGCTGCGCCTAAACAGTGGCTACTGAAAAGATGACGATAAAATTGGCCGCGTATCTGCATGCTTCGCTGCAAATATCGTTGAAAGACGATAGCGTTTTTATGGTTACCATTCCTGCCATGTAACACTTTCTTCTCTCCCTCTCTCCTACGCCTCACGTTCTTTCCCTCCTCTCTTGTTCCTGCCATGATGAACGAATAAAGTTGTGCTCGAATCAATTTTCCCGCATTCGCAATGCTGGCGCGCCGCCTGTTGGGGCCTGTCGTTTCTTTTATTCTTATTGCAGCTCGAGCTCTCTTGCTTTTGTGTTTGCTTTTAACCCGTATAACTTTTTTAATGCATTGTTTTCTTATTTACAATGGTAAAAACCAATCCAATCCAACATGTTTTTAAACGCAGCGCTTCCCTTGCCGAGTGCCCCACAGCACCAACCGCGAAACGCCCTGCGCCTGCCCTCAAAGCCATAATTTCCAAAGTTAACACTTGTCATGGTTATAACAGCGTAAACGAATTCAAGAGACACTAACACCTAACTAACAAAACTAAAACTGTCGTTCATACGCACCGCCCTCACACGACACCATGTAAGGTCCTGCATCTGCACAAAAATGGCAAAAATAGATAAAAAAGTAAAATAAAAAGGAGCAATAATAACAATAAAGGAACGAAATCAAAAAGATCTGTTTTATATATCGCCTTCCCACGACGAACACAAAATTAAAAAAAAAAACAAAAAAAAAAACAAACAAACCGAAACACAAATAAAAAGCACTGCACCACTTCGTCAAACGACGACGATGGTTGAACGGGGAGCTTGCTCGTGACGGATTATTTGGTTGTCGTCTGAGTTTTCCAAACCGCTTCGACCATGTCGAAATGGAGCAATGTGATAGGCGCTGAATTCACAACGTGGGCAACCCAGGTTCAATTCCGGCCACGGGAAATGTTTTTTTTTTCTTTCACTTCGGCGTTTTCGCGTTCCAGACGCCGTCGCTGGGAACACTAAAACTTCGTTTTAAAGTGTACAGAGATTCCTGGCATTGTTTACTATTGTGCCGACATCCCTACACCTCCTCTACATTTCAAGCTTTTTCTTCCTTCGACAGATAATGTACATTTACAGTATTATAACGATCACATGTGTCAACATCACCAATTACGCATTTTTGTGCAGATAATACAGGACGTTACAGAGTTCGCGCTCTTTCTTGACTTTTTGAATTCTTTCTTTAGCGTCTGATATCCGGAGGCCCACCAGTCCAGCTTTCAATCGATATGCGGGCGCGTACACCATTCCGCAGCGGCGGCGAAAACTTTGTGTCATTGCGAGAGGGGTAAATCGTACGTGCATGTCTTTTCCCACTATAGTGCCACCATTTTCTTCAATGGAGCTTCAACAGGTGGCGGAGTGGATGGTATTTTTCCTCCCCTCTGGTTCGTTCACACGCTGCGATTTCCTGCGCGTGTCCAGGAAGCCGAAATAGCCGAGCCCGTGAGAAACCAACACGTGTTGCAACCGCAGGCCTTCTTTCGCGGGGTCAATGACCTCTAGCTGTTAGCGCGCGCGCAAGGGGAAGCGGGCGGTCGACGGATGCTTGACTCCCTCGCACCCATTGCACGCTGTTTTAGTTTCAAGTTGCTATTGCTGTCTGGTGGGCCTTCGTACGTTGTTTTCACGCGGATGTCCTGCCAAATGGGCTAGCTGAGCCGCACAAGGATGACTCAAGTAGGCCGGCCTTGTCTTTTCGCACCGTTCGCTTGCTAATTTTCGCGGACGTACGCCACCCGACAATGGTATGGTCATATGTACACCACAGGTTACAAGCCGTGTACAGAACCGCTTCTCTATTGGTTGCTATTAGCGTCGTGTACGGAATCATTACGCAGGCACCAAAGCAGGCCTGTGTCAGAGAATGCGGGCACACAGCATTGAAAGGAATGCTCAGAGGAATTCTCGTTTTTATTTTCATCGTGTATATAGCGAGCGCATTAACTACTTAATCTGAAAACCGTTGCCTGTGATGTTCGTACATTTATTGCCCAAGAAAGGACTAAATGTCTGTTCCGGCTGAAAAAGTTTTTGTAAAAATGAAATTTCAAGACCAAAAAAAAAAAACCCATCGAGGAATATTTTTGTGCAATGCTTAAAAAAAACCTTTGGCAGCTTCGCACTAGTGGAGCGAAGAATGCGCAAACATTGATTGATTGATTGTAGGGTTTAACGCGCTGACGCAACGCAGGCGATGAGGCGCGCCGTAGTGGAGGGCTCCGGATTAATTTTGACCACCTGAGGATGTTTAACGAGCACCGAAATCTCGCACACGCGTTCTTGCTTTTCACATCCATCAGGAAAGCGGCCTCCGCGGCCGGGAATTGAACCCGCGACCTCGTGCTCAGCAGCCACTGAGCCAACGTGGCAGGTCCAGCTTATTATTGCTTCGACGAGGTTTATACGTGGCTATGCTTCGACTCTGTCAAGTTTTCTGCGTGGCGTCGTCGTTAGCACCCCCCTTCCCCAAAGAGCAATGAATACTCGGTCATTAAAGTACGCACAATGTACGCGTGCCCACCGGCTTTGCGGTGAAGCTCCAAGAGTAGTGGAGGGCGCAGCGGGACGAGCGTTTGATTTACTCCTTCGTTCGCCCCCATTTGGCTTGTGTGGGCTGGCGTGTGGGACGCTAATTAAGAAGTTAATTAACGTTATCGCTTCTCAGCCTCGTGGCCTCTTTCATTTTGGCCTTAATTATTGTCTTTACACCGTCAAAACTGCATTACTCGTCGCAACAAGCGGTAGGGCAAGCCACCCCGCGACGCGTTTTCAAAGCAGTGCTTGTACCAGTTGTACCGCGCTTCCGGCAGGTGGCGACACGAGTCCCGCCTGAGCGCGGCGAAGGAAAACTACGATGATGCGGTGCCGCGCACGCGATGACGTCATCGCTTTCCGAGGTTTTTCTGCGCATGTTCACCGGCCCAACCACCAGACTAAACAGCATCGCTGTTAAAACGGCTATTGTGCGCACGCCAGTATTTTCTCTTTTCCGCTCCAAGAGCTTCCGCTGTCAATTAATTATGAAAAGCATTTCAGCCGCTCTGCTGCACATCGAGCCCATTCAAAGTCGGCTTCACTGTTGCGGGCATGCCCTGCTTGGAAAACATCTTGGGCTACCCGAAAATTTTGGTCTGTCTGTATGCCTGTCTGCCTGTCACTCGATTCAGCCATCCGGCCTAAAGTCAAATGTATACATGAACGGAGGTTTTTTAAGGCAACACATTTCCGAACCGCTAAATCTCTAAACATACCTTATACTTGACAACATTGTTGAGCAAAAGAAAACATTAGGCATGTTTGAAGCAAAACATCAATGCACAACTGGAACACGCAGTCTGCTTTTATTTGAAAATAAATGGGGGTTTGCTATTTGCGCTAGCAAAAAATAAATACGCGTTGAAAACAATGTTTTGACCCCGAAATACAAAGCGACCCCACGACGAGTTTGAACCTCGTGACGGCGTTTCGAGTTCAACAGTAACGAAAGGTTCCATTAGGTGGCAGGCGAGCGGTGGAACACGCGAAAATTGAATAGACATTAGCAAACGTCCTCCGTGTTTGTCGTGGGAGGAGCGAAACAGAGGGGAAGGGTCTGTGAGGTGGGCGAAGGAGAGAAGAGGGACATTTACGTGGCAGAGGCGGCAGAAGGCTATCGTCTTTCGACGACGCTATCGACTTTCGACGACGCTATCGTCTTTCGACGACGGAAGATACGCGGCCGATTTTCGGGTACCAAACGAGAAGTTGAGTACCATGCAAAGGTAAAAAAGGCCTAGGGCTTTAAATAACCAAATAAGACCCCATGTTCCTCTGAAAAATGCGACATGCCAAGCCCCTTCAAGGTCAGCTTCACAATTGTACACTTACACTTTGCTAGAAATACATCTTTAGTGATTATATGCGCGGTCTTTTATAAAGATATAAAATCCCCAGGGCATTAGAATCCCCATAAAACTGCGTGTATTCTTAGGGGAGTGGAGTGCTCAGAATAAGGTGGAGTGCATACGGCCGACATTCTCAGATAATGAGTGGGAGCCTACCATTGTTCCTGAAGAAGAAAGTGTGTGACAGCTGAATTTTACCGGTACTCACTTACGTGGCAGGAACTTGGAGGCTCACTAAGAGGGTTCAACTTAAACTGAGGACGACTCAGCGAGCAGTGGAACGGAAGATGATAGGTGTAACATTAAAGGAGCACTGACACCAATTTTCGGCGTTAATATTATTGCACAGTTCGCTTCCTTCACTCAACAGAATACCCTGGCTGAAATATGAGCGGCCTGCGACGCGAAGAACATAGTTCAATTGGATCGCATTTATCGCGCCGACGGAGCAGCGCGCGGAGCGGCACTCAGCAAATGGACATCAGCGTGACATCACTCCAGGAGAGGAAAAAGAAGTGACACGACAGCACTCGCCAAAAACTCGTGACGTCACTTCACGCGTGCGGCCCCACGAGCGGCGAGCGGGCGCAACACCCTCTCAAGCGGGCGCCGGTGACGTCCGCACAAAGCGGTGAGGTGAAACCGGGAGGCTGTCATATGCGCCGTTCGGGCTGAAAGCGCGGGAATTTGAAACAAACGATTTTCAGGCCGTTCAATGTAATTAACTATCGCGCGCTGAAGTATTTGAAGGGCTGTTTCAGGTTCGCCAGACCATTAAGCATCGATAAAAGCAATAAAAGTGTAACATATAATTATCGTGTCAGTGCTCCTTTAAGGGACAAAAGAGAGCGGAGTGGACCAGGGAACAAACGCGTGTTAGGACACATTAGCAGAAATTAACAAGAAGAAATGAGCGTGGACCGGGTATTTAATGCGAAGGAAAGATAACCGTCGGTCCTTAAGGGTAACAGAGTGGATCCCTAGAGAAGGCAAGCGTGGCAGTGGGCGACAGAAAGTTAGATGGGCAGATGAGATCAAGAAGTTTGCGGGGATACATTGGTCACAGTTGGCACAGGACCGAGGTAATAATAATGGGAGAGGCCTTTGCCCTGCAGTGGGCGTAGATAGGCTGTTGTTGTTGATGATGATTCCTATAAAGCGATACACCGAGCCCCTTAAAATCAGCTTCATTTCTTTCTGCAAATGCATTGCTGGGAAGACCATTTTCTTGGATCAATATCAGGAGTCTGATATAAAAAAACCCTTGGCGCGTTTTATTATTGGTATTTTCGTATGCAGCAAGTGTGACCCACCAAGCATTACAGAGGAACAGACAGATTTCCCTGGCTAAGGCTAAGTCATTCAAAACATGAAGAGGAGAACGTTTATTTTTGTAACGGAATAGCGTCCGCTCAAATTGTAGGAGTTGAATACAAATGGCAGCATGGAGCAGCGTTGCCTGGAGCGTGTCAGTAAACTTGAATACCGTATTTATTCGAAACTAAGGCTAGGTTTTTCTTTCCAAAATCCATTGTATCAGTCATATATATATATATATATATATATATATATATATATATATATATATATTTATATATATATATATACATGAGGGGCGGGATGCACGTGTGAAAACAATAGTAAAACTAACGTTTCGACCGTACCCCGGTCGAAACGTTAGTTTTACCATCATTTTCACACGTGTGTCCTGCACCTCGTGTATTTTTGAAACCAAATCCTGGAACTCATTCATCGCGCGAACACACACACACACACACACACACACACGCGCACACACACACACACACACACACACACACACACACACACACACACACACACACACATATATATATATATACATATATATATATATATATACACACAAGTTCCGGGATTTGCTTTCGAAAATACATGAGAAGGTAGACGCACGTATGAAAACGATGATTGCACTAACGTTTCGACAGGGGTCCGGTCTTCGTTTTTACTCTGACGAAGATCGGACCCCGGTCGAAACGTTAGTTCAATCATCGTTTTCATACGTGTGTCTACCTTCTCATATATATATATAGAAATAAGAATTGGCAGTCAAGAAGACCTCGGAAAGCAAAGGGGAGTATGTAGTAGCTCAAGATAAAGAATTTGGAAGATAAGAAAGTGGAGAAAAAAAAAATGCCCGCCAGGTGGGATCCGAACCGTGGGATCCGAAACTGTGGGTTCGGATCCCACCTGGCGGGCATTTTTTCTCCACTTTCTTATTTTCCAAATTCTTTATCTTGAGCTACTACATCCTCCCCTTTGCTTTCTGAGGTCTTCTTGACTGCCAATTCTTATTTCTGTCTTATTTTCAACGAGCCCCTCATTTCATATTCTGATATATATATATATATATATATATATATATATATATATATATATATATGACGAAAGCAAGTCTCTTTGCTGAAACGTTGGCAGAGCACGAGGTCGCGGGTTCGATTCCCGGCCGCGGCGGCTGCTTTTCTGATGGAGGCGAAAAGCAAAAACGCCCGTGTGTACGAGATTTCGGCGCACGATAAAGATCCCCAGGTGGTCAAAATTAATCCGGAGCCCTCCACTACGGCGCGCCTCATCGCCTGCGTTGCGTCGGCGCGTTAAACCCCACAATCAATCAATCAATCATCATCAAACGTTGGCAACAATCGTGCTTTTACCTTGTTCAAAGTTTTCTTTCTTGTATATATATATATAGAATACCGTAATTTTTTTTACCCTTGTGGCTTGTGGAGTGGACAACCCCGCTGAACCCGCCACTACGGCAGACGCCGCTTTCTCTGTGGGAGTTCGCGCGCTCCTCAGGCGTCGACCGCCGAATGTAACCTTTAAACTCTCCCCCCCCCCCCTCCCCACCTTCCTTTCTTCCCCATGCTGACCGACGCGTCCACATTCTGTAGTAAAGTTTTGTTATGTTATGTTACTCTTCAAACTGCATCCTCGCCTTGTATTCATGACGCCTTATAAATACGGTATCGTTGTGAACGCTATAGTCAGGATGTGGCTGCTTTTTATTTGCTTTAGTTATCATGCTGGGCCGTATATATATGACGGGTGTTCTCGCTCAAGATTTTATCTTGTTTTGTGGTTTCAACGATGGGCAAATAGGGCAGGGCTCAGTTTCATGCCTGGTTAATGTTTTCCATCACGCCGGGATATATAATGCTGACCGAATGATTCACCAGATACCGCGAAAATTTGGAGTGCTTAGCGTTGTGAAATTTTCGTTTGCTTAGCTCTGCCGCTTATTGCTGAGCAAACTGCCAAGAAAACTGAACGGGCCCTCAGAGCAAAGCGGTTACGAGGAATCACAACGCATAGGCAAACTGAAAGCCGCGTAGGTGTCGCATACACAGAGTTCCGTAAGATAAACTCTCAAAACCCAGAACTATAGTTGCATCAAAGCAGAAAAAAAGGGCACAAGCAAGTGATCTTTAGCGGAATAATATCTGCAAGTGCGGTCGCAAGGACGAAAACTGCGCAAGCGCATGGGCATTTAGCTAACTCAGCCGGCACTTGTCATTTTTATGGCTAGTTAGCACTTTACCCGACTTATCCCGCAGTATTTAATTAAAAAAAACACAAGAGAAAAACACGTGTATCTGCTATTCAATAACCTGCTAAAGGAGGTAAACTATCAACACGCATTAACCCGACAAAAATACGCGCGGGAAATCGGCAAGGTTGGGCCGAGGATATTGAGGGAAGGGCGAAAACACGTTCAACATTTAAAAATTGATTTGGAGCGACATTTCTAAAACTGTTTAAAGTTCTTGTTTCTGTCGACAGTTGTGTGGACAGCCTTTCGGCGTGAAACCCAGTTTTGTAACTTGGTCGCCCTGAAATTTGGCGAGGGCTGTTTTGACACACGTTTTTTTTTCCGCGGTATTAATCAGGTGACCTCCTTTGAGGTGAGGTCTTTAAAAGTCCTAAACATCGTTTTTTTAACATTTGCGTGAGCCATTCAGTTATATTCAGAGCAAAGATCACAGCGCCTTTCTTAAATTAAAGAGAAAGGCGGTTAAAACGGGAAGCTGCTTCGTAGGCTTTACAACGCGAGGGGACCCAGGTTCGATTCCGACCACGGGATGTGTTTTTTTTTCTTGAGGTGCTTGATGTGCCTTCACTTATCATCGTCATCGTTTTCTGAAACCCATTTTGTAAAGTTGGCTTTCCCGCAGTGCGTTTTGGTGACGGGATGGTCGCCATCAGTGAGGCATAGAACGATTCGCTTAAGAAAATAAATTCCATAGGTTATATTGCGCGTACCTTGAAAATTGAGAATTTTTTATGCACGTTTAAGCCTTTTTCATACTTCATAAGTTTCTGCCCTATTGAGCATGTATGGTTTGGAAGGAAAGAACTTTATGGTTATGGTTAGTGACGGAGGTGGTCTGTCTGTCTGTCTGTCTGTGGGCTTGTAGGTTGGTCACATCGACCTCCCGGCTCCATAGGTATAGATTGTTATCGCTGGAGAGCTTGCTGCATTCATCTGAACAGTGAAGAAAAACGATACCGGCGCTTTGTGAACGTCCGCTCTATTACGGTTCGCAAAATATATAAATAAACAAAACGACAAATCAACCAATTTGGCAATAGATAGTCAAGCCTCGAACTCAGACTCAATTTGGGGGATTTACGTGCTGAAATTGCACCTGGGGTCGGGGCATGCCTTAGTGAATGGCCTCGGGTAAGTTAGACCACCTGGGGATCCCGACAAACGGGCGCTTAATTTCATTTTTTTCCCTCACCAGAAAAACGGCTGCCGCGGCAGGGATCAAACCCGCGTCCTTGGGCTCAGTAGTACGACGCCTTAGTCCCTGAGCAACCGTGGTGGGTGATGGCCAAACTTGGCAGCCACCGGAAGTCGCAGGAAATTAAGAACTATATCAGAATAAAGATATTTAAAATAAAGTAACAAAATCTAAAGGTCTGTATAACCCAGTGGCCTCACGGGAACAACTAAAATATTCAAATAATATAGAAATAAAAATCAACATGAGCTCAAAAATGATCGATCACCCTCGCGCGATCGACTAAGAAAAAAACAAAGTGCAAAGGAGAATATGCTGTCTAAGTTGAAGTGTTCCTTCAGTCCCCCCCCCCCCCCCCCCCCCCCCCTTCCCCTAAGAAACACATGGTTGGGAGAAGCGGTGTAAAAATTCGGGCGCATTAGTGAACAACTTTCGCAATTCTGCAGCATTCCTTACTTGTAGTTCTCCATATCAGTGGTGCATGCGAAGGGACGCGCCGAGTTGTCATGGTGGCAAATATCTTGTTTGGCGAGGCAGATGGCAATGGACTATCTCAGCTGTGTATACAGCGTAAGGGAATAACCATAAACTGGTTGATTCTTTTTACTGCTGATGCGAGTTTTGTGGGCATTGAAACAATTGAACTTTGACGGCCGTGTTGTGTTTTAGGTTCTCTTTGCAATAAATATTTAAACAAATAAAAGCTAGTGCACTTCTAGTTCGGTGGCCAAGTGAACTTAATCATAAACATTTTTAAATATATTGCCCTGCAATGCCCCGGTGTAGACAGTGTGGGCCTTGCGCAATCTTCAAACCCGCTCAGTGAGCGTACTTTGAGCGTAATGCTCCAAACGAGAAAAACAGGCGCCCGGACATGTTACGGGCTAAGAACACTTCTAACTCAACCCTCCTAGCTCGACCTACGAAACTGGATCACAGAAAAGGAAGCTTCCAGTCTAGTCTGTTAGCAGGTGGGGAAAGTCATCAGTGGGTGAAGCGATGACCCCATGTACGCCTTTTGTCAAAATTTTCTAGGCCAAACCTAAGCCTACTGGACCACAAACAATTCAAAGAATAAGCTTTCCCCCTTAAACGTGACAAAATTATTTCGTGAAAGTAAGAAAGAAAGGTGTTTTCTCTAGCTTTCCGACATAATATGTTTGAGTCTCGCTCGGGACGTCAGCTTGTACGCTGAATTTTCTGCGTCCTGCGCACTTTTGGCTTGGTCTAGAAAATTTTGACAAAGATGTACGTACTAGTCAGGCTGACGGTCTGCTTGAGCGGAGCATACGATAACGTCGTCTGGTGCCTTGGGCCTAAATTGAGGACTGATCAGATAGACGATACGGTACGCGTGCTCCCTGCAGGACGCCAGCGTTCTCCCGACGAGTTCGACTCGAGCGAGTGGCAGAGCCTACTTTATCGGCGTCCGTCTTGTCTGTCGAGCACTTGGAAACGAGTCGATAACAAGCTGCGCACGACACGTCCCTAATGCTGCACCGAACACCACCAAGACAAGTCAGGCTCTTTCATTTCTTAACTAACAAGCATGTTCATTTCGCAGCAAACGACTACTGACCCCTCTCCGTTCCTGGGCTGTTTACGGTATGTGATACTGACCGCTGGGAAATGATGGTTTATTTGGATGCGGACCTCTTCACATCCCGCAGACTTCCTTGGCTAAACAGCGTTGGCTATGTCCCTTCCAGTGTCCCGGTAGCAGCTTCGCTGAATTGCCACACGCGAGGACGTTGTGCAGCGAGTACGAACAATAGCAGGCGCTGGCGAACGCGGGCTGTCGGCAGTCAATCGGTGCTGCTTCGAAGTGTGTGAGCCGTTCCTGTGCAGAGGATACAGACTTCCGTCCCCCACCGTGTTCTCCAAAAGGTACATTTTCCTTTCAAGGCAT